>NC_132800.1:25289025-25506525 GCF_048594095.1 Paramormyrops kingsleyae | reverse complement strand
GTACACCTTCTCCCGATACAACCCATATTCCTCTTTAAAGACTTCTGTGCACACTCCAGAGTAAACTGAAGCTTCTCTGATGTCAAGGTCACTCTTTTCCAGATCTTTCTTATAAAATATGAGATTGCCTTTTTCAAGGCTATGAAAAGCCAGTTTACCGAGATTTAGAAGGAGGCGTCTAATATCATTAGTTTCATTGTTTTTCATCAATCCATCCTTCAGTTTCCTGTACCACTCTGTCCTATTCTGGGGCCTGTACTTGTTTTTAATTGATCTTGTCTGAAAGATCAGGAAGTGTGTGTACATTTCAGTCAGAGTCCTTGGAATTTCTCCACTGTCAGACTCACTAAAAAGACTCTCAAGGACAGTGGCTGAAATCGAGCAGAACACAGGAATGTGGCACATGATGAAGAGGCTCCTTGATGATTTCACATGTCTGATAATCCTTTCAGCCAGGCTCTCATTATTAAATCTCTTTCTGAAATACTCCTCCTTATGGGCATCACTGAACCCTCGTATCTCTGTCACCTGGTCGATGCACTCAGTAGGTACCTGATTGGTTGCTGCAGGCCGGGAGGTTATCCAGAGGAGAGCGGATGGAAGCAGATTCCCCTTAATGAGGTTAGTCAACAGCACATCCAGTGATGTTTCCTTTGTTACATCAAACCAGCTCTCATTGTTCTGAAAATCTAGAGGAAGTCGACACTCATCCAGACCATCAAAGATGAACAAGACTTTGTACCTAAACAGCTCAGTAGATTGAAATGAATTTAGTTCTGGGTCAAAGCGGTGAAGCAGTTCAATCAGACTGTATTTATCCTTAATCAAATTCAGGCTCCGGAAAGGAAGAGCAAATATGAAGTGAATGTCCTGGTTTGCTTTTCCATCTGCCCAGTCAAGAATAAATTTCTGCACAGAGACTGTTTTCCCGATACCTGCCACCCCTTTAGTGAGTACAGTTCTGATAGGTGTCTCACGCTCACATAAGGGTTTAAATATATCATTGCACTTGACTGTAGTATCTTCTGTTCGCCTTTTCTTGGATGCTGTTTCAATCTGTCTCACTTCATGTTCATCATTGACTCCTCCAGCTCCCCCTTCAGTTATGTAGAGTTCTGTGTAAATCTCTTTGAGAAGTGTTGGCTGTCCTTCCTTAGCTTTCCCTTCAGTGACAAACTCAAATTGCTTCTTCAGGTTACCTTTAATTCTGTCCATCATGAGCTCCCCTGAAGAAATATGGGAGGGAAATGGACAATTTCTCAACAGGATCCTGACCAGTGTGAGAGAAAGAATATAAAAAAAAACACACACACACACACACACACACACACAATGTTCACTATTTCACTGTGATAAATGAAACTTTAAATTTCACATCATACAGATTTTTTCTGAAACACCACATACATGTAGATAATAGCATACAGCTCTTACTTTTCTCTGATACGTCACCCAGCTCACTTCCTGCTCCGTTACCTGGAATAAGAAAGAATTTCATATTCATTTCTATCTTCAACATCAGTATGTAGCAAAAACTTAATTATTTCCCATATAATGTTATTTAATATATTTCTTTTTCAATACCTAAAAAAGGTTACATATGGTTTTATATGAAAAATAAGAAAAGTTAAAAAGCGTGATTACAATTCTGCAGGTCTTCCTTCAGTCTGTCAGCAAGGTCATTCAGGGTCATATTCTTCAGGATTTCAAGCATGACATTGAGAGCATCAACTTCACTGTAGGAACTTATCATCTTGCCTGCAAGGTCTGTCCTATCCAAGACCTTCACCTGACCCCTGGGAAGGGGCTTTAACTCTTTATACTTTGTGCGACTCAGTTTCGATTTAAACTTCTTCAGCTCTTCATCATCGAGCTCCTCCAGGTACTCCTCCAAGAGGTCGGGGAGCGAGGTCTGGGTCTGCAGAATGTCAGAGATGAGTCCATGAGACTCACAAACCCGTACATGGTCACTCCCACACATGCACTGACCTTTCTGTTAACAGAAGGCAGGTTTCCTGCTCACAGTCTTATATGTCTGCTGGAGACACCTGCTGTGATTCTTTCATTACTATATGAGACACACGTGTGTTTATTTCTGCATTATTATTTAACCTTATTTAAGCAGGTTAGTCTCACTGATTTAAAAAATTTCTTTTAAAAGAGAGACCTGTCCAATATAAACAGTTTCAAGTTAAGATCCAATACAGCACATTAAAACAATAGGGTCAAATCATAACAGACTGCAAACATTATGTTAAGGCAGCATCAAATATTATTATACACATTTTAGATAAAGTTATTCTGTTGCAGCCCGTCTATACCATTTGGTGTAGGGCGGTACGGAAGTAATATAATTATACATATTTTAGATTAAGTTATTCTGTACCAGCCCGTCTGTACCATTTGGTGTAGGGTGGTACGGAAGTAATATAATTATACATATTTTAGATTAAGTTATTCTGTTACAGCCCGTCTGTACCATTTGGTGTAGGGCGGTACGGAAGTAATATAATTATACATATTTTAGATTAAGTTATTCTGTTACAGCCCGTCTGTACCATTTGGTGTAGGGTAGTACGGAAGCAATATAATTATACATATTTTAGATGAAGTTATTCTGTTGCAGCCCGTCTGTAACATTTGGCGTAGGGCGGTACGGAAGTAATATAATTATACATATTTTAGATTAAGTTATTCTGTTGCAGCCCGTCTGTACCATTTGGTGTAGGGCGGTACGGAAGTAATATAATTATACATATTTTAGATTAAGTTATTCTGTTCCAGCCCGGTCTGTACCATTTGGTGTAGGGTGGTATGGAAGTAATATAATTCTACATATTTTAGAATAAGTTATTCTGTTGCAGCCCGTCTGTAACATTTGGTGTAGGGCGGTACGGAAGTAATATAATTATACATATTTTAGATTAAGTTATTCTGTTGCAGCCCGTCTGTACCATTTGGTGTAGGGTGGTACGGAAGTAATATAATTATACATATTTTAGAATAAGTTATTCTGTTCCAGCCCGTCTGTAACATTTGGCGTAGGGCGGTACGGAAGTAATGTAATTATACATATTTTAGATTAAGTTATTCTGTTCCAGCCCGTCTGTAACATTTGCTGTAGGGCGGTACGGAAGTAATATAATTATACATATTTCAGATTAAGTTATTCTGTACCAGCCCGTCTGTACCATTTGGTGTAGGGCGGTACGGAAGTAATATAATTATACATATTTCAGATTAAGTTATTCTGTTGCAGCCCGTCTGTACCATTTGGTGTAGGGCGGTACGGAAGTAATATAATTATACATATTTTAGATTAAGTTATTCTGTTCCAGCCCGGTCTGTACCATTTGGTGTAGGGTGGTACGGAAGTAATATAATTATACATATTTTAGAATAAGTTATTCTGTTCCAGCCCGTCTGTAACATTTGGTGTAGGGCGGTACGGAAGTAATGTAATTATACATATTTTAGATTAAGTTATTCTGTTGCAGCCCGTCTGTACCATTTGGTGTAGGGCGGTACGGAAGTAATATAATTATACATATTTTAGAATAAGTTATTCTGTTCCAGCCCGTCTGTAACATTTGGTGTAGGGCGGTACGGAAGTAATATAATTATACATATTTTAGATTAAGTTATTCTGTTCCAGCCCGTCTGTAACATTTGGTGTAGGGCGGTACGGAAGTAATATAATTATACATATTTTAGATTAAGTTATTCTGTACCAGCCCGTCTGTACCATTTGGTGTAGGGCGGTATGGAAGTAATATAATTATACATATTTTAGATTAAGTTATTCTGTTCCAGCCCGTCTGTACCATTTGGTGTAGGGCAGTACGGTACGGATGTAGCCTGGGGAAGAGCACTGCGGAGAGGGAGCTTTTTGTCTGCTATGTTCAGCAACCTTCAGCTGAAAATCGTTACTCAGCTTAAGCTTCCCTGCCTTTCATTGTCTGGTATTTATGGACAAAATGCATCAAATGCCGAAATGCTGTAGCCAAACCTCTTGGTGAGCCATTGCTTAGATGATTATGGCTGTAAGGAAACCAGGTCCTGTGTATCAGTCTGACTCTGCAATAAAAACCAAAAGTAATGTTAGCTTTACATTCAAAAGTCTTAACAGCTGCAATATCTTACAACCAAAGCAAACTGGTCAGTTTTTACTCACACAGGCAGTTTGCAGTCGCAGGGAGAGACGTCCACTGATCATTTGGACTCATAACTATGAGCCATATTTCACCCTGTGTTTAGGTCAAAAAAGGATACAGCCATTACACTGCATGTTCCTTCAGTACTCAATGGGCACTTTGGATATTAAACTATAAGGAGGGAGGCTGGCCTTGATGTGATGTGCAACCAGCCCCTCAAAGCATGACATCACCACTGAGGTGAGAGCGATTGTAGATCTTGGTGAGGATGCCAGAGAGCTGGGAAGGATATGCTTTGAGTATTTTGCCTGATCCTCTCAGGACCAGCTGCTTTCCTCGGGTTGACTTGCCTGAGTGCTCATCTCACTTGGTGTTCCTGCAGAGTGAGTGTGTGAGTGCTGGAGGCTGGGGGGGGGGGCAGTGTGACTGTGTCTGACCTGTGTGGCTCAAAGCGAGCAAAGAAGCTGTTTATACTCTGGTCACCAGAGCGAGGAAGTGGCTGTACCACCTGAGGCAGCTGAGGAGATTTAGGGTCACTCCAGTGATCCTAAAAACCTTCTACTCAGCTGCTGTGGAGAGCATCTTGACCATGAACATTACAGTATGGTTTGGGAGCTGTTCTCTAAAGGAGCACAAAGCCCTGCAGAGGGTGATCAGGGCGGCCGAGCGTCGTGTCAGATCTCCTCTGCCCTCCATGCTGGACACCTACAATAAACGCTGCAGGTCCAGAGGTACCAAGATAATTAAGGACTCCTCACACCCCGCAAACTGCCTGTTCCGCAGGCTGAACTCAGGCAGACGGTTCCGTTGCCTCATGTCCAGGACAGAGAGACTCAGGAAGCTTTTTCCCCCAGGCCATAAGGCTTCTCAGTTCACACTAATTCTGGTCCTTCTGTACACTACGTATGTTTGTACTGGTCCTACATTTTCAGTTTCTGTGCCATCTTGGCAGCTTTGATGCCCTTCCTCAGGTCATCTCTCCCTGTGCTGTACCCTGTCCCCTGTCCCCTGTCCTGAAGGCAGTATGGCGGTTCCTGATGAGTGAGTGGACTTCTGTCATCATCCAGGGTTTCTGGTTTGGAAAAACCTGGGCGGGTTTGTTGACACTGACATTGTCAGCACAGTTTGCAATGTAGAACAGCACAGTTTGTGTGTCCTGCTCTAAGCCCTGATATTCAAATAGACTCCAGTCATTGTGTGTAGCTGGGAAATAGCGCCCCCTGGCCAAGTCTTACTTTCTTCCTGAGGGGGATATAGGCTGGTATGAGGAGAAGAGCAAGGTGGTCTGACTGGCCTAAATGTGGTAAAGGCACAGTTCTGTAGCCATGCTTGATATTAGAATAAACACTGTCAAGAATGTTTTGCCCCCTGGTGGCAGAGTTCATGTATTGAGTGAATTTGGGGGGAATAGTGACTGTCTGTGGTTTGGCTGTGTGAAAACTGAAAGGCGACAAAGGGAGTACTGGCACTGAATAACAAGGGGAGCACTGGCACTGAATCATAAGGGTAGCACTGGCACCTGGCACTGAATAACAAGGGGAGCACTGGCACCTGGCACTGAATAACAAGGGGAGCACTGGCACTGAATCACAAGGGTAGCACTGGCACCTGGCACTGAATAACAAGGGGAGCACTGGCACCTGGCACTGAATAACAAGGGGAGTACTGGCACCTGGCACTGATTAACAAGGGGAGTACTGGCACCTGGCACTGATTAACAAGGGGAGTACTGGCACCTGGCACTGAATAAAAAGGGGAGTACTGGCACTGAATCACAAGGGGAAAACTGACACCTGGCACTGAATAACAAGGGGAGTACTGGCACCTGATTCTGAATAACAAGGGGAGTACTGGAACCTGGTACTAAATAACAAGGGGAGTACTGGAACCTGGTACTAAATAACAAGGGGAGTAGTGGCACCTGGCACTGATTAACAAGGGGAGTAGTGGCACCTGGAACTGAATCACAAGGGGAGTACTGGCACCTGGCACTGATTAACAAGGGGAGCACTGGCACCTGGCACTGAATCATAAGGGGAGTACTGACACCTGGCACTGATTAACAAGGGGAGCACTGGCACCTGGCACTGAATCATAAGGGGAGTACTGGCACCTGGCACTGATTAACAAGGGGAGTACTGGCACCTGGCACTGAATAAAAAGGGGAGTACTGGCACCTGGCACTGATTAACAAGGGGAGTACTGGCACCTGGCACTGAATAAAAAGGGGAGTACTGGCACTGAATCACAAGGGGAAAACTGACACCTGGCACTGAATAACAAGGGGAGTACTGGCACCTGATTCTGAATAACGAGGGGAGTACTGGCACCTGGCACTGAATCATAAGGGGAGTACTGTAATCTGGTACTGAATAACAAGGGGAGTAGTGGCACCTGGCACTGATTAACAACGGGAGTACTGGCACCTGGCACTGAATCACAATGGGAGTACTGACACCTGGCACTGATTAACAAGGGGAGTACTGGCACCTGGCACTGAATGAAAAGGGGAGTACTGGCACCTGGCACTGATTAACAAGGGGAGTACTGGTACCTGGCACTGAATAAAAAGGGGAGTACTGGCACCTGGCACTGATTAACAAGGGGAGTACTGGCACCTGGCACTGAATAACAAGGGGAGCACTGGCACCTGGCACTGAATAACAAGGGGAGTACTGGCACCTGGCACTGATTAACAAGGGGAGCACTGGCACCTGGCACTGAATCATAAGCGGAGTACTGACACCTGGCACTGATTAACAAGAGGAGCACTGGCACCTGGCACTGAATCATAAGGGGAGTACTGGCACCTGGCACTGATTAACAAGGGGAGTACTGGCACCTGGCACTGAATCACAATGGGAGTACTGGCACCTGGCACTGATTAACAAGGGGAGTACTGGCACCTGGCACTGAATAAAAAGGGGAGTACTGGCACCTGGCACTGATTAACAAGGGGAGTACTGGCACCTGGCACTGAATAAAAAGGGTAGTACTGGCACCTGGCACTGATTAACAAGGGGAGTACTGGCACCTGGCACTGAATAACAAGGGGAGCACTGGCACCTGGCGCTGAATAACAAGGGGAGTACTGGCACCTGGCACTGATTAACAAGGGGAGTACTGGCACCTGGCACTGAATAAAAAGGGGAGTACTGGCACTGAATCACAAGAGGAAAACTGACACCTGGCACTGAATAACAAGTGGAGTACTGGCACCTGATTATGAATAACAAGGGCAGTACTGGCACCTGGCACTGAATCATAAGGGGAGTACTGGAACCTGGTACTGAATAACAAGGGGAGTAGTGGCACCTGGCACTGATTAACAAGGGGAGTACTGGCACCTGGCACTGAATAACAAGGGGAGTAGTGGCACCTGGCACTGATTAACAAGGGGAGCACTGGCGCCTGACACTGAATCACAAGGGGAGTACTGGCACCTGGCACTGATTAACAAGGGAAGTACTGGCGCCTGACACTGAATAACAAGGGGAGCACTGGCACCTGGCACTGAATCATAAGGGGAGCACTGGCACCTGACACTGAATAACAAGGGGAGTACTGGCACCTGGCACTGATTAACAAGGGGAGCACTGGCGCCTGACACTGAATAACAAGGGGAGTACTGACACCTGGCACTGATTAACAAGGGGGGCACTGGCACCTGGTACTGATTAACAAGGGGAGTACTGGCACCTGGCACTGAATCATAAGGGGAGTACTGGCAACTGGTACTGATTATCAAGGGTAGTACTGGCACCTGGCACTGATTAACAAAGGGAGTACTGGCACCTGGCACTGATTAACAAGGGGAGCACTGGCGCCTGACACTGAATCACAAGGGGAGTACTGGCACCTGGCACTGATTAACAAGGGAAGTACTGGCGCCTGACACTGAATAACAAGGGGAGCACTGGCACCTGGCACTGAATCATAAGGGGAGCACTGGCACCTGACACTGAATAACAAGGGGAGTACTGGCACCTGGCACTGATTAACAAGGGGAGCACTGGCACCTGGCACTGAATCATAAGGGGAGCACTGGCACCTGACACTGAATAACAAGGGGAGTACTGGCACCTGGCACTGATTAACAAGGGGAGCACTGGCGCCTGACACTGAATAACAAGGGGAGTACTGACACCTGGCACTGATTAACAAGGGGAGCACTGGCACTGATTAACAAGGGGAGTACTGGCACCTGGGACTGAATCATAAGGGGAGTACTGGCAACTGGTACTGATTAACAAGGGGAGTACTGGCACCTGGCACTGATTAACAAAGGGAGTACTGGCACCTGGCACTGATTAACAAGGGGAGTACTGGCACCTGGCACTAATTAACAAGGGGAGCACTGGCGCCTGACACTGAATCGCAAGGGGAGTACTGGCACCTGGCATTGAATAACAAGGGGAGTACTGACACTGAATCACAAGGGGAGTACTGACACCTGGCACTGATTAACAAGGGGAGCACTGGCACCTGGCACTGAATCATAAGGGGAGTACTGGCACCTGGCACTGATTAACAAGGGGAGTACTGGCACCTGGCACTGAATAAAAAGGGGAGTACTGGCACCTGGCACTGATTAACAAGGGGAGTACTGGCACCTGGCACTGAATAAAAAGGGGAGTACTGGCACCTGGCACTGAATAAAAAGGGGAGTACTGGCACCTGGCACTGATTAACAAGGGGAGTACTGGCACCTGGCACTGAATAACAAGGGGAGCACTGGCACCTGGCACTGAATAACAAGGGGAGTACTGGCACCTGGCACTGATTAACAAGGGGAATACTGGCACCTGGCACTGAATAAAAAGGGGAGTACTGGCACTGAATCACAAGGGGAAAACTGACACCTGGCACTGAATAACAAGGGGAGTACTGACACCTGATTCTGAATAACGAGGGGAGTACTGGCACCTGGCACTGAATCATAAGGGGAGTACTGTAATCTGGTACTGAATAACAAAGGGAGTAGTGGCACCTGGCAGTGATTAACAAGGGGAGTACTGGCACCTGGCACTGAATCACAAGGGGAGTACTGGCACCTGGCACTGAATCATAAGGGGAGCACTGGCACCTTACACTGAATTACAAGGGTAGTACTGGCACCTGGCACTGATTAACAAGTTGAGCACTGGCACCTGGCACTGAATCATAAGGGGAGCACTGGCACCTGACACTGAATAACAAGGGGAGTACTGGCACCTGGCACTGATTAACAAGGGGAGCACTGGCGCCTGACACTGAATAACAGGGGGAGTACTGACACCTGACACTGATTAACAAGGGGAGCACTGGCACCTGGTACTGATTTACAAGGGGAGTACTGGCACCTGGGACTGAATCATAAGGGGAGTACTGGCAACTGGTACTGATTAACAAGGGGAGTACTGGCACCTGGCACTGATTAACAAAGGGAGTACTGGCACCTGGCACTGATTAACAAGGGGAGTACTGGCACCTGGCACTAATTAACAAGGGGAGCACTGGCGCCTGACACTGAATCGCAAGGGGAGTACTGGCACCTGGCACTGATTAACAAGGGAAGTACTGGCGCCTGACACTGAATAACAAGGGGAGTACTGACACCTGGCACTGATTAACAAAGGGAGTACTGGCACCTGGCACTGAATCATAAGGGGAGTACTGGCACCTGATTTTGAATAACAAGGCGAGTACTGGCACCTGGCACTGATTAACAAGGGGAGCACTGGTACCTGGCACTGATTAACAAGGGGAGCACTGGCACCTGGCACTGAATAACAAGCGGAGTACTGGCACCTAGTACTTAGGGTCGCTGGTCTACAGGAGAGTGGGTGGTTCAAGGAGCTGCTCATCAAAGGCTGTCAACGGTTTATACTCAACACTCACAATGAGTTCATTTACGCATCATGGCCATCACATGTACTCTTTATTCATTCCACGCGTCTTTAGTGCACCTACACACGGAATTAACGCTATGCATGTGCGAGATGCAGTACCACCAAAAATCTTGGAGGCAGTATGGTCACCTTTTGTCACAAAACTATGTGTTTATTTATGGTACAGTTTTAGTATAAAAGTAGCATCTCATCCTTTTTTTTAAGAGTAAATGGTCAGAAGTTACAACAAAATGTTTTCATATGCAGGAGAAAAACTCAAACACCTCGTACCAACTGTCAGGCACGGTGGTGGAGGGGTGATGATTTGGGCTTGTTTTGTAACCACAGGACCTGGGCACCTTGCAGTCATTGAGTCAAGCATGAACTCCTCTGTATACATGAGTATTGTAGAGTTAAATATGAGGTCATACGTCTGACAGATAAAGCTTGGCCAAAATTGGGTCATGAAACAGGACGATAATCCCAAGCACATCAGCAAACCTACAACAAAATGGCTAAAAAAGAAAAGAAGTTTTGCAATGGCCCAGTCAAAGTCCAGACCTCAAGCCGACTGAAATGCTGAAGCAGCGTCATACAGAAGAGTGAGTCAAAACTCCTCCATAATGATATGAGTGACTGATAAAGTCACACAGGAAATGATTACTTAGAGTCATTGCTGCTAAAGGTGGTGCTACAAGCTATTGAATGATTGTACTTAGTTTTTCACACACATCTTCTTCAGTTTGGTTTCATTATTGTTATAAATAACATAAATAAACAATAACATGCTGAACTGTTGTTTGTTTTTATATTGATCTGTGTGAGGAAATTCTCTTCATGCTTCCCCCAACTTGCTCACTGTAAGTGAGATCAAGTTGGTTATGAAGGGCAGCCACCCATAGCAGCACTCAGGGAGCTGGGAGTTAAGGGCCTTGCTGAGGAACCTGCAGATGTGCCAAGACTGATCTCAGACCAGTGACCTTCTGATCACAGGCACAGAGGCTTAGCCCACTGAACCACATGCTGCCCCCCACACCTGAAGACAGATTTAAATACATTTAGAACCTGGTAAGGTCCAGGTAATTTTTTTAGAGTATTATGTCCTTACATGCAAAACTTTCTTTTTCACTTGACTGTATGTTTTCTCATCATGTTACCTAATAGCAGCATTTAGGGAGAAAACAATAAAGGCCCAAGGACTGATCCCTGTGGTACTCCTTATTGGACCGGTGACTTTGACAACAGAGTACGGTTATTTGCCAGACGACACTGATGTCAATTAGTCAAAGAGGATTTAAACCAATTCAACGCCCTTCCACACATCCCACCATCAAATTCAAGTAATAAATTAAATTGGTCAATTGTCACGCTGTCAGGAACAATTGCCAGTGTTATGAATTATATGACTATAGTTAAGGCAGTTTCAGACAGAATCTTGTCTGGAATCGATCCAGTATTTTGTGTGTCTAAAAGTATGACTGCTGTAACTGAGCAGTAACTATCTTCTTCAGAACTCTGGACAGAAATGGTACATTAGAGACAGGTCTGTAATTGCTGAGCTTCTATGGGTCCAAACTTGGTTCCTTCAGTAGTGGTCTGATTACTGCTACTTTAAATTGGTCAGTGTCATTGCCTGGGGTGACAGTTATAGGTCTTGCCAGAATTCTCAAGGATTCTGTAAGAAGTGGAGTGGGGATTGGGTCCAGTGGACAAGTGGTCAGTTTGGTTTCAGTTATTATTGTTTGAACTCCTGCTCATTGATTATTTCAAAAACATCAAGGGAGTCTTCGTCAGAGTTATCTGTGACTCATTTGAATATGAGTCTTTACGAGCTGTAAGTTCCCCAGGGCTGTGCTCCTGTTTTTGCTTCAGCTCCGCCTACAGTATCTCGTCCACGCCATTCCTCACTTCTGGGTCCCAGAGTTGAAAAAGACACCGTCCAGCCGTCCCGACAGCTTTGCTCATCGATTCTGTTATTGCCTTTTCTGACTTGCATATTGCCACATATTGCATATTGCCCCCCCCCCCCTCGGACACTGTCACTCTGGCTTGTGTGCATGTTCTGCGTCTGTGATGGCATTGGTGCGTAGGGAGTGACCGCCATTTTGTTTGGCGAGTGTGTGTTTGACTCTGTTCCTTCGGTTAGGGAGTCAGGTGGAGTGTTTGTCTTTTGGTTTCCTTTTCTTTTGCTCTTAGCTGAGATCAGCCGTGGGTGGCTTGGTAGTTGGGAGTTTTGTTTGTTACTTTGGCCTTGGTCACTCCCGAAGTCGTCTGCACTGGGTTACTTGTTCAATGTCAGCATTGTGTGTGAATAAAATATAAAAGTACAAAGTAATCCCTTTGTCCACTGGTGTTCCCTTGTTCCCCTTATCCTCTTTGTCCCTTTATCCAATTCCCCTTTCCCTTCAACACTGTTACACTCCAACTATAGACTGGAGATCGTAACACATGTTTGAAGGCAATTGTTTGTAATTTTATTGTTAAAGTCCATAAAATGTTTCCTACCAATATTACTTGGTAGCAGAGGTTAGTTAGAAAAGCTACAGCCTTAATAAGGTAGTGAGGGTTATTTCTATTGCCATCAATAAGGTTAGAGTAACAGGCTGAATGAGTTCTATGTAGGGCTTGCTTGTATTGTTGCAGGCTGTTGGACCATGCAAACTTCAACCCTCTAAATGAATCTCCAGTGTGGGCAGATGAATGTATTACATCATAAAAGATGTATGATGCAGCATGTTGAACATGCTACAGCACCAAAACCAACTGACACACCAACTAGCTCATACACAACAGACACTCATGTACTCAGGTAGAGACTAATATGCTTGACATGATGGGTTTCATGATGGGTTTTTAATTACTAAGCCTAGGTTAAAAATATTAAATATTAAATTGATTTGATTTGATCTTCTATCTCAAGTTCAGGCATTGAGGCTGCCACCCATTATATCTGCTCTGGGGAAAATGCCCTCCTGTAGCCACTAGGGGAGCTCTCGCCTTCTCTCAACCCTGATAAATATCTGATTGTCTTATGCAGTCTAGCAAGCTTTATAATCTGTGTCAATGAGCACTGCCTTTACACTGACACCCCTGCTGAGAGGTAGTTAAGTTAAAGTTACATGACCAATTGCATACAGCAGTTTAACAGTAAATTCTCACTCTTTTATCATTTTCCCCAAAACTGGAACCATACATTTTATTCACTTTTATATCACAGGTGATGGTAAGGTGGCCAAATGTAACTTAAAATTCTAAGCCAGCACAGAAACACTGTTTTATAAGTTGAAACATTTTTTTACAGTGATAACAACTTCAATGCACTCAAATGAAGTACACTCCGAATACTACACTGACACAACTGAAAGTCAAAAACTGTTTGTTACAGTGTAACTCCTGGTTCCGATTCCACATTCACACACACCTCCATACAGAACTGGCAGCTACTGCTCCACTAAAATCATGCTGCCTGTTATTGTTCTGCTGCACATGTGGGTCACTTCAGGACTGTCACCAGTTCACACTGGAATCTGATTCTGGCCACATTTATAAAATAATGTAAATCAGGCTAACAAAAAAATCATATCTGAGCAGAAAATCAGAATTGAATATTTGAGATTGCTGTGTTGTCACCTGCACTGAGAAAATTTGCTTTATATTTTTATCTCAAGTTCTTGAAACAACTCATATTTAGGTAGCTAATTTTTGTAAGTTTAACCTGTGGAATTATTTACAATGTATAAGTGAAATTTGAGGCTGTTTGTACCCACATGGAAAGAACCTATATGAGGATATATGCGCCTATATGAAACCTATATGCAGTATATACACTCACCTAAAGGATTATTAGGAACACCATACTAATACGGTGTTTGACCCCCTTTCGCCTTCAGAACTGCCTTAATTCTACATGGCATTGATTCAACAAGGTGCTGAAAGCATTCTTTAGAAATGTTGGCCCATATTGATAGGATAGCATCTTGCAGTTGATGGAGATTTGTGGGATGCACATCCAGGGCACGAAGCTCCCGTTCCACCACATCCCAAAGATGCTCTATTGGGTTGAGATCTGGTGACTGTGGGGGCCATTTTAGTACAGTGAACTCATTGTCATGTTCAAGAAACCAATTTGAAATGATTCGAGCTTTGTGACATGGTGCATTATCCTGCTGGAAGTAGCCATCAGAGGATGGGTACATGGTGGTCATAAAGGGATGGACATGGTCAGAAACAATGCTCAGGTAGGCCGTGGCATTTAAACGATGCCCAATTGGCACTAAGGGGCCTAAAGTGTGCCAAGAAAACATCCCCCACACCATTACACCACCACCACCAGCCTGCACAGTGGTAACAAGGCATAATGGATCCATGTTTTCATTCTGTTTACGCCAAATTTTGACTCTACCATTTAAATGTCTCAACAGAAATCGAGACTCATCAGACCAGGCAACATTTTTCCAGTCTTCAACTGTCCAATCTTGGTGAGCTTGTGCAAATTGTAGCCTCTTTTTCCTATTTGTAGTGGAGATGAGTGGTACCCGGTGGGGTCTTCTGCTGTTGTAGCCCATCCGCCTCAAGGTTGTGCGTGTTGTGGCTTCACAAATGCTTTGCTGCATACCTCGGTTGTAACGAGTGGTTATTTCAGTCAAAGTTGCTCTTCTATCAGCTTGAATCAGTCGGCCCATTCTCCTCTGACCTCTAGCATCAACAAGGCATTTTCGCCCACAGCACTGCCGCATACTGGATGTTTTTCCCTTTGCACACCATTCTTTGTAAACCCTAGAAATGGTTGTGCGTGAAAATCCCAGTAACTGAGCAGATTGTGAAATACTCAGACCGGCCCGTCTGGCACCAACAACCATGCCACGCTCAAAATTGCTTAAATCACCTTTCTTTCCCATTCTGACATTCAGTTTGGAGTTCGGGAGATTGTCTTGACCAGGACCAAACCCCTACATACATTGAAGCAACTACTATGTGATTGGTTGATTAGATAATTGTATTAATGAGAAATTGAACAGGTGTTCCTAATAATCCTTTAGGTGAGTGTATATGATAATATATATGCTGCATATATGCGTATATATGCCACATATAGGCAAAATTGAGGTGCATATATGTGCATATACTGTACAGGCCATATAGGTCTCCTGTATTGCTTCTTTATATCCACATATAAGCCCTATATGTACATACAAGATATGTCTCCTACATAGCTCATGGCAGGATCTGGTCATTTTAGCTCATATCTCACTTTGGCAACTGTCATACATGATGCCTAGCTCATATTTTCTATTATCAAGGCAATAACTAAGAACTAACTAAAAAAAAAAAAAATGCAAAAAACTTATGTGCGAACACGTGAAATTGGTATCACATGTAATTGGCATGTTATGGAATTTAACTATGGCAAATAAGTGAGAGGAGATGGAAAGCTATGATGTCTACACGTTTTCCTGAAACATTTACTATGCAGTCCCATGAAACATTTACTATGCAGTTGTATTTAGAAGAACATTTATTTTTCACGCCAACCTTCGGAGGGAGAGGGAGAAACAGAGGAAAAAGAAAAGTAATTTAATGGTGGCAGTGGTACAGATGGGAGAGCGGGTCGTCCCATGATCGGAAGGTCAGGGGTTTGAATCCCGGCTCCTGCAGGTGCAGACTGTCGTTGTGGGACATGACACTTGCTAAATGTAAATAAAAAATTTTAATTTCTACATTTTGGGCTTTTATTTATGTTGTCTAGCAGCTATGGATTTTAATAATTTTAGTAACATATAGGTGAACATATAGGTGAACATATAGGTGCATATATGCACACACATATATATATATGCAAATATGTACCTATATAGGTACATATATGTACGCATATATGTGCATATATGTACATATAATATAGGAAAACGGCCAATTTTATATATGTCACATATATTAAAAACCTATATCAAACCCTATATTAAAACATATATGTTTCTATAGGTTAATTCCGTGTGGGTGTGGAAATTCAAAATGTATGACGCAAAATTAAATTTTTTATTTAATTTAATTTTTTAATTTTATGGTAAGTTTCCATTTTCTACTCTATGCTGAGGCTGGTCAGACAGGCCCTGCAAGTTCTACAGGAGCAGAGTATGTGTAACACGTAGATCACGCAGAAAACAAGCCCTGTGTTTATTACTAATATCACATTGGTCTATTCAGTAACTAATGTAACAAAGTACTGTGTGAGTAAGAATTACTACACAAAACAGCTCACAGAGGTACACTGAGACAGCCACGCAAAGACATAGCAACATTCTTATGTGGCTGATTATGCTGATTTAAAATTATTAATTTGTAAGAGTTTTTTTAATATTATTTTTACTTGGGTCTTTAGCATGTCACACTGGAATTAAAAATCATAAACTACTACAAAAGGAACTAAAATCATTTTGCTAAAATATTGTCCGTCTTACCTTAAGAACTGAACAGGAACGTAGACAAAACCTGGTGATACTGGCTTTGGAGAGAGAAGTCATTAGTTCTAAAGATGTTGCAACTTCCTTTTTTGTAGTCATGGGGCGGGACAGAGCACATGAAAGTGTGAAAGGAGGGTGGAACAGTTCAGTGGACGGACGGACAGATCCTGGTGGCTCTGGTCTTCCATCTACAGTAAATGACCTGCAGAGACTGTAGATCCGATCTGGTGCACCTTTAATGTCCTGGACACATCTGATCCCAAACCGGGAGGTGATGTTCACAGTCGAGACACTTTGTGGGAAAACGCAGAGTTGACGCTTGCAGCCGCAGTGCATTTACTTTTGAAGTTTGTGATTGTGTGCAGTCTGTGTCACATTTGGTCCGTGTCACCCTGGTGGAAGTGTGACTCTGCGCTCTCCCGGTACCAACGTTTCACGTGCTTTACAGCACTCCGAACCCCATATGAAGCAGCTTTGTTAGCGCTCATATCTCCGGTGGTGAGTCCTGCGTTTTACGCGTTCACTGCCTCACGGATAGTTCTATCCATCCATGGTTTTTGGTTAGCAAAGGTCTTTATTGTTGCCGTGGGGATTATATCATTAGCCAGGAGAAAGAGATGAAAGGGATGACTGAACTAGGCTGTGAAACAACAAGAGGACTAGAACAAGCAGGTGGAATGGGCGGAGCTGGTGCTGGGCATCATGACATTTACAAAAAGCCAATGGGACCAGGGACCAGGAACCACACAAGATCAGACATCAATGATACCCAGTGACCAGGGAAGATGACAACAGAGCATTGAACCAAAGGGGAATCAGGTCAGAACGAACATAAGACACCAAACACAGGTCAACAGAATGGGGAACACCACTGGGAACAGGACTTGGGGACTAGGGCAGTATGGATCACTGACAGGTCACCAGGGAGGACGGGCCAAGGGAATGTAACTGAGGGAAAGACCACGGGGACCAGGACTGAGAAAGGGGAAGGCCTGAGATCTGGAGGGAAGGTGGGACAGAAACTCGAGAACATATGAAGCTGGGGGCCCTACAGGCAGTCCATGGGGCCTCAGGCATTGGAACAAGAACTGGAGAGCGCTAGCTGCTGCGGGTCCAGCCCACGAGGAAGGTCTGGTTGGATTTGGGTCGAGTTAAGAGATTATTGCTGAGGATGGATTTGGGGCAGCAGGAGCTGGCAACACTGGCGCCTTGTGGTCCTGTGGTGAACCGGCAAGGGTCACTGAGTCGGCCCAGAAGGGATCTGGGTGGCACAAGCTCAGTCTGTGCCTTCGGCGTCCCTTCCAGGATATGGGGAGCCTATCTAACCTTCTTCAACACCGTTTATGATGTCAGTGGCCACCCCAGGTCTGGGAGATGTGAGGCTGAAGCTGGAACCTGCTGCTGGGCAATCATGACCAAGGAACTGGAACAGGGGCCAGAGCGACGGCCATAGCATCCAACTGCAGATCCTCCAGTGGGGCATCCTCTGGGTCACTGTCCACTGTAACTGAAAGTGGCCACAGGAGACAGAGGATAAATACTGTACTGAGGGGCCAGAGCGATGGTCATAGCATCCAACTGCAGATCCTCCAGTGGGGCATCCTCTGGGTCACTGTCCAGTGTAACTGAAAGCGGCCACAGCAGACAGAGGATAAATACTGTACTGAGGGGCCAGAGCGACGGCCATAGCATCCAACTGCAGATCCTCCAGTGGGGCATCCTCTGGTTCACTGTCCACTGTAACTGAAAGTGGCCACAGGAGACAGAGGATAAATACTGTACTGAGGGGCCAGAGCGATGGTCATAGCATCCAACTGCAGATGCTCCAGTGGGGCATCCTCTGGGTCACTGTCCACTGTAACTGAAAGCGGCCACAGCAGACAGAGGATAAATACTGTACTGAGGGGCCAGAGCGACGGCCATAGCATCCAACTGCAGATCCTCCAGTGGGGCATCCTATGGGTAACTGTCCACTGTAACTGAAAGTGGCCACAGGAGACAGAGGATAAATACTGTACTGAGGGGCCAGAGCGACGGCCATAGCATCCAACTGCAGATCCTCTAGTGGGGCATCCTCTGGGTCACTGTCCACTGTAACTGAAAGCGGCCACAGCAGACAGAGGATAAATACTGTACTGAGGGGCCAGAGCGACGGCCATAGCATCCAACTGCAGATCCTCCAGTGGGGCATTCTCTGGGTCACTGTCCACTGTAACTGAAAGTGGCCACAGCAGACAGAGGATAAATACTGTACTGAGGGGCCAGAGCGACGGCCATAGCATCCAACTGCAGATCCTCCAGTGGGGCATCCTCTGGGTCACTGTCCACTGTAACTGAAAGTGGCCACAGCAGACAGAGGATAAATACTGTACTGAGGGGCCAGAGCGACGGCCATAGCATCCAACTGCAGATCCTCCAGTGGGGCATCCTCTGGGTCACTGTCCACTGTAACTGAAAGCAGCCACAGAAGACAGAGGATAAATACTGTACTGAGGGGCGAGAGCGACGGCCATAGCATCCAACTGCAGATCCTCCAGTGGGGCATCCTCTGGGTCACTGTCCACTGTAACTGAAAGCGGCCACGGGAGACAGAGGATAAATACTGTACTGAGGGGCGAGAGCGACGGCCATAGCATCCAACTGCAGATCCTCTAGTGGGGCATCCTCTGGGTCACTGTCCACTGTAACTGAAAGCGGCCACAGGAGACAGAGGATAAATACTGTACTGAGGGGCGAGAGCGACGGCCATAGCATCCAACTGCAGATCCTCCAGTGGGGCATCCTCTGGGTCACTGTCCACTGTAACTGAAAGAGGCCACAGGAGACAGAGGATAAATACTGTACTGAGGGGCGAGAGCGACGGCCATAGCATCCAACTGCAGATCCTCCAGTGGGGCATCCTCTGGGTCACTGTCCACTGTAACTGAAAGCAGCCACAGGAGACAGAGGATAAATACTGTACTGAGGGGCGAGAGCGACGGCCATAGCATCCAACTGCAGATCCTCCAGTGGGGCATCCTCTGGGTCACTGTCCACTGTAACTGAAAGCAGCCACAGGAGACAGAGGATAAATACTGTACTGAGGGGCGAGAGCGATGGCCATAGCATCCAACTGCAGATCCTCCAGTGGGGCATCCTCTGGGTCACTGTCCACTGTAACTGAAAGCGGCCACAGGAGACAGAGGATAAATACTGTACTGAGGGGCCAGAGCGATGGTCATAGCATCCAACTGCAGATCCTCCAGTGGGGCATCCTCTGGGTCACTGTCCACTGTAACTGAAAGCGGCCACAGGAGACAGAGGATAAATACTGTACTGAGGGGCCAGAGCTACAGAATGCAGAGAAAAAGAAACAAAGGAAGCAGCAGCAGCAGTAATAGTGTTAGCAGCAGTAGAAGTAGCCATTAGCAGTAGTAGCATTAGTATTATTAACCTATAATCACCGTAAAATTAGCCAATGGCACAACACTTAGTAGTAGCTGGCAAAACCCTATAACTCTCCATCTACCCCTTGAAATAAAATGACTAAAACATAAACTGAAACGAAAATACATAAAGCATTAAATAGATGTCTGTTTAAAATAAAAACTAACACCACACTAAAGGTAAAACTAAATTGTATTTCAAATTGAAAATAATATAAAAACTAAATTAAAAAATCATAATTATAACAACACTGATGCAAGGACACAGACAAGTCTATGGTGTTGCAGTTATAAATGTATTTATTTCAGTTTGCAGCCATCTGGGAGTCGTTATAATGCTACAGCGAGGAATCATATCGGCTAAATGCCGGTATTTCTGGTTTTCCTCCACCAACCTTTCTTCAAATCAACCATCTGTATTTGTTTTCAGTCTTATCAACAAGGGAAGAAAAAGGAGTTTATGTACAATCTTCAGTCCAGTCTCCTTTATGACATTTTGCTTCTTTTATGTTACTCAATGGACTGTCTACGTCGTTTCAATTTCCAAGTGGTGCACGTCCTCGCCTGATGTATGAACCAGTCAACCATCGACCGAATCCTCGCACTGAGGGTTCTCATCGAGCGCAAGCGTGACTATCGCCAGAGGTTCTTTGCAGCCTTTGTCGATATTCGTAAAGTGTTTGAATCGGTTGATCGAGTTGCCCTGTGGGACATCCTGAGACTTTGCGGGATCCCCCTGAAGTTGCTGGACGTCATGGCCGGCTTATACACTGGTACTGTGAGTGTTATGCAGAGTGGAGGGAGAACCTCCGCGTTCTTCCCAGGTGATTCTGGGATTTGCCAGGGGTGTGAGTCTTGCTCCTACTCTGTACAATGCTTGTATGGACTGGGTGTGGGGCAGGGTTGTGGGGTCCAGCCGGGGCCGGTTTTAGACATGCATATATGACGGGGCAGACAGAAAGGGGGCACATGGTGGCGACAAAGGCGGGAAAGGGGTGAGGTGGTGCTCTGGATAACTGTTTTTGTCATGTAATTGGATTGCACTTTGTCAGGCCTCTACCCTAAGACCTGTCCAACTTGGGGGTCCCACCTGAAGGATAAGCTTCTGCTGGTGTAGCTCTTAGGGTCACTGAGGCACGCAAAGCCCCTGACTACAGTAAGGTGGCAATCCTTCAGGGGGAAAACTGAAAAGTAAAACAACAAAAAATAAAATAAAATATTCCTCATCAGATTGAAACAACTAAAAACATGACATTTACCTTAATTGGATGGCCTATATCAAACATATTTGAACCCAACAAAACACTTTTCACTATTGCCGATATTAACAAAACTAAAAAGGGTAGGCTAAGTTAAGGAAAGGGGTGTGTGGCGCTTCTGATATCTTTGCAAGAGGTCAAAGGTCCAAGTCTTTAGAGTCCTGGTGCTCCCTGTCTTGCTGTATGGCTGTGAGACATGGACGCTATCCAGTGATCTGAGATGAAGACTGGACTCCTTCGGTACTGTGCCTCTTTGGAGAATCCTCGGGTACTGCTGGTCGAATGAGCGTTTGCTAGAGGAGTCCCCTATGAGGCACATTGCATTGTGAGGTAGCGTCAGTTATGACACTAAGGCTAATCTGGCTCCCAGAAGCCTCTTTGCTGAGGACCCGAGCGGCTGGACCAGGCCGTGGGGACACCCACATTTTTGGAGTGTGGGACTGGACCGTGTGTCTGCCTGAGGGGTCGTCAGCCGGGATCCCGAGGAGTTTCGCCGTGTGGTGGGTGCAGCAACGTGCTCCATCAGCACATGCTCCCCAACCTGACCTGACCTGACCTTGCAGATCATTAGTTTGACCAAGTGATCTTCATGTTGTCGATCGAGTGTGTCATATTTCATAAGAATGCTGGCGTTTCTTCTTCATGATGTGGAATCTGCATAGAAATGGCCTCTGAATTGGCATAGAACAGTGTATTCACCTCCCGCTCGAAGTTTTTTTGTATTAAAAAGTTATGTAGTCAGTGTCATTTGTCATGAGTCATGCCATTAATTACTCAGAAAGCAATTTTTAAAATATAAATACAGCCCTGGTTTCTTAAGAGATGTGAAGTGCATGTATGTGCATCCAAACTTCTTTAGGAGGCATTATATCAATATATCGATATCTATTTGCATTATGTCAACATATGTTTGCATTTATTGATCTGATCAATATTTTTTCCTACCAGAATGGATTCTGCACCAGTTTTATGCTTTGAGTCCAATGGAGAGCTCACCCTGCGATCCTCACCTGAGGCACTGCTTGGGCAGAGAGCCCACGTGGGCCAGACTGGGACAGGTACACTGTGCGAGGTCAAGGATCCGGTGGCGGTCTGGATGGAGGCCACAAGCAGAGTGATGGCTCAAGGAGGAGACCCCCTGAAGAGGCAGGGCCAGAGGAGGAACATGACCCCACTATTTCCTCTTTGCATCTTACCGACAGTCCCCTCACTCTACACACCTCACCCGCTGTGGCAGAGCCCCACCGACACCTCAACCACCCATAGCCCCCCCACCGACACCTAAACCACCCATAGCCCCCCACCGACACCTCGACCACCAATAACCCCCCCCCCGACACCTCAACCACCCATAGCCCCCCACCGACACCTCAACCACCAATAGTCCCCCGCCGACACCTCAACCACCAATTGTCCCCCGCCGACACCTCAACCACCCATAGCCCCCCACGACACCTCGACCGCCCATAGCCCCCTGCCGACACCTCGACCTCCCATAGCCCCCCACCGACACCTGGGTCACCCATAGCCCCCCACGACACCTGGACCACCCACAGCCCCCCACCGACACCTGGACCACCCATAGCCCCCCACCGACACCTGGACCACCCATAGCCCCCCACGACACCTCGACCACCCATAGCCCCCCACCGACACCTCGACCACCCCTAACCCCCCACCGACACCTCAACCACCCATAGCCCCCCACCGACACCTCAACCACCCATAGCCCCCCACCGACACCTCGACCACCCATAGCCCCCCACCGACACCTCGACCACCCATAGCCCCCCACGACACCTCGACCACCCGTAACCCCCCACCGACACCTCGACCACCCCTAACCCCCCACCGACACCTCAACCACCCATAGCCCCCCACCGACACCTCAACCACCAATAGTCCCCCGCCGACACCTCAACCACCAATTGTCCCCCGCCGACACCTCAACCACCCATAGCCCCCCACGACACCTCGACCGCCCATAGCCCCCCGCCGACACCTCGACCACCCATAGCCCCCCACCGACACCTGGGTCACCCATAGCCCCCCACGACACCTGGACCACCCACAGCCCCCCACCGACACCTGGACCACCCATAGCCCCCCACCGACACCTGGACCACCCATAGCCCCCCACGACACCTCGACCACCCATAGCCCCCCACCGACACCTCGACCACCCCTAACCCCCCACCGACACCTCAACCACCCATAGCCCCCCACCGACACCTCAACCACCCATAGCCCCCCACCGACACCTCGACCACCCATAGCCCCCCACCGACACCTCAACCACCCATAGCCCCCCACGACACCTCGACCACCCGTAACCCCCCACCGACACCTCGACCACCCCTAACCCCCCACCGACACCTCAACCACCCATAGCCCCCCACCGACACCTCAACCACCCATAGCCCCCCACGACACCTCGACCACCCATAGCCCCCCACCGACACCTCGACCACCCCTAACCCCCCACCGACACCTCAACCACCCATAGCCCCCCACCGACACCTCAACCACCCATAGCCCCCCACCGACACCTCGACCACCCATAGCCCCCCACCGACACCTCAACCACTCATAGCCCCCCACCGACACCTCGACCACCTATAGCCCCCCACCGACACCTCGACCACCCATAGCCCCCCACCGACACCTGGACCACTCATAGCCCCCCACCGACACCTCAACCACCCATAGCCCCCCACCGACACTGCAGACTCCCTTTACTGTCCCACTGACACCCGCATCCACCCTTGCAGCCAGTCGCCCCGGCAACCTGCCCAGGTTAAAGCCGGAGCCCCCCCCCCCCCCCGAGTGGAAGGCAGCTGAAGCCTCGGCCAGGACACAGGGTCTCCCCCTCCCACCTCCTGTGAGCCATCAGCTCTACACCTGCAAGCAGTGTGGGCAACCACAGAAGGAGGAGGTTGGGTACAGAAGGTTCAAAATAAATTCTTATGTGAAAGGGCAGATGGGAAGAAATATGAAGAGGTGAAGGCTCAGCACAAGGAGCCGCAATCATTAAATGCTTTTTACAATTAATCACATTTTTATGATTGATGTTTCTTATGTTGTGTAATTTAAATTTATCTTTTATATCATAAATTATTATTTTTTTTTTTATTGTACTATTATATAGTACAATAAAAAGTAAGGTGTTTATAAGCCTTTGTTTCTGAATTAAAAGCTAAGTAAGTTATTTTTGCAGTAATTCCAGAGCTACGGCTGGAGCTGGATTCAGACCCATGAGCTCTTGTTCCGGAGCCCAGTGTTTCACTCCTAGGCAGACGTCTTAAAGGGGAAACGGCACTGGGGTATGTGGGACCCATAACCCTGCTTGACTGACAAGTCAGCTTCAGAGCGACAGAGCCGACCATCCAAGGTGAATTTCAGGGGCCCTCATGGCAAGTGGGGCCCTGCTGGGGCCCCTATGGGGGCCATGCTAATCTTCTCTCTATCATTCCATTTTTAGTATATGTGCTGCCATAGCAGGCAAAATGTTTCTATTTATACATGTAAGTACATTTATAAGCAGCATCTCACAATCTACACAGTTTATAACCCTTTAATGCGTCTTTTGAGTCCAAAGCTGTTTTGCCCATGGCCTCTGCAGCAACTGATCACTGGGTCTAACTTTGTCTGCATACCAGTTACACATAATGTACAAGGCAGGGAGTGAACAAGCAAATACATGTTCATTTAATCATCTCCCACTTCCAGAAAGCCCTGACGCATAATCACCACCTGACACTGTGTTTCTGCTGGATAGACTGTCAAATCCTCCAGTGACGACAAAGCAAATGAAATCAGCAAATCAATGTGGAGGGTGAAGGACCCAGTATGGTCACTGGTAAAATGGTATGTGATGCAGGACTGGAAAACTGGAAATGAATGCTCTACATAGCAGAGACATGCCAAACGTTAAGAGGAGGTGATCCAAAGTGCTGATACAGACAAACCGCTCTAACAGGTCCATCAGGCTCAGGTGTGCAGGGATTCCAGTGGTGGGGGGGGGGGGGGGGTCTGGACAGGCTGGGTGTGACGGAATGGAGGCTTCACTGATCCAACAGCGATTCACTGCCTACTGTGCTGAGCTGCTATTACAGTCCATATGTAAATATACAGGACATCTGTGTAAATTCAAAGCAGCCAATTACTGTAATATGGAAGCATCACATTAGACTGTGTTAATTATGAATTTTGCTTCTATGCAGTGAGAGTAATGTTAAGAATGGGGCACATTATATTAGAAACTATATAAACATCAGCATGAGCAAACAAACAAAATTTTCATTAGTTTATGCAGACAAATGTGTGTCTTAATCCACCGACACACTGTAATAGTGCTTCAAGACAATAATAACTGTGAGAAGTGTTTAAAAACCCAGGTCTGTCATGTGCGAGGGGCCATGGACCAGGAGACAGGAGCAGGACTCACGGAATCGGGTGAACAAGGGGTTTAATCAGGGAAGATACACTCAGGAACATCCAAAGGCTTAACACCATCACAACATTAATGACCGGACTAACGAAAGGCACACAGACACAGACTTAAATACACTGAACAAATGAAAAGAAAAGAAAGAAAAGAAGCTGAAGAACAGGTTTTCAGCCAATGACCCTGCAGCAGTATGGCAAGGCCTGCATGACATCACTAACTACAGGAGACCATCCCCCCCTGCTGAGGCAGACAAAGACCTGGCTGACGACCTGAACCACTTCTATTGTAGGTTTGAAAGAAACAAATTCAAACCCCACTCCAGCCCAGCAACCAGAGCCTCCATCACACCTCTGGCAGTCCCCCCTCCCCCCTCAGACACACAGGCTACACTCAAGATAGGCGAGAAGGATGTGATCCAGCTCTTCCGGAAACAGAAAACCAGGAAAGCACTGGGCCCAGACGGCGTCTGCCTCCTGTCTCAAAGTCTGTGCTGACCAACTGGCTACAGTCTTCACGCAGATCTTCAGCAGATCCCTGGAGCTGTGTGACGTCCCCTCCTGCTTCAAAAGCTCCACCATCATCCCAGTCCCCAAGAAACCCTCCACCACAGGACTGAATGGCTACAGGCCTGTCGCCCTGACGTCTGTAGTCATGAAGTCGTTTGAACGACTGGTGCTAGCCCACCTGAAGAACACCACTGACCACCTGCTCGATCCCCTGCAGTTCGCCTACCGGTCAAACAGGTCAGTGGACGGCTTAATCAACATGGGTCTGCACTTGATCCTGAAACACCTGGACTACCCAGGGGCTTATGCATGGATCCTGTTTGTGCACTTCAGCTTGGCTTTTAATACGATCATTCCCAAAATCCTTTCCTCCAAACTCTCACACCTCCACGTTTCCCCTGCCATCTGCAAGTGGATCACCAGCTTCCTAACAGACAGGAAGCAGCACGTGAGGCTGGGGGGCATGTCTTCTGGTACACGGACAGTCAGCACTGGTGCTCCCCAGGGCTGTGTTCTCAGACAGGAAGCAGCACGTGAGGCTGGGGGGCGTGTCTTCTGGTACACGGACAGTCGGCACTGGTGCTCCCCAGAGCTGTGTTCTCAGACAGGAAGCAGCACGTGAGGCTGGGGGACCAGTCTTCTGGTACACGGACAGTCGGCACTGGTGCTCCCCAGGGCTGTGTTCTCTCCCCACTGCTCTTCTCCCTCTACACTAACGACTGCACCTCCAATGACCCAGCGGTCAAATTCCTGAAGTTTGCAGATGACACTACAGTCATCGGACTTATCCAGGATGGTGACGAGTCTGCATATCGGCGGGAGGTTGACCGGCTGGTGTTCTGGTGCAGTCAGAACAACCTAGAGCTTAACACGCTCAAGACTGTGGAGATGACAGTGGACTTTAGGTGGCACCATCAGGCACTTCTTCTTCTCACTATATCCAACAGCCCTGTGGCAACGGTGGAGACCTTCAAGTTTCTGGGAACAACCATTTCCCAAGACTTGAAGTGGGAGCCCAACATCAACTGCGTCCTCAAAAAGGCCCAGCAAAGGATGTACTTCCTGCGGCAACTAAGGGGGTACGGTCTGCCACAGGAGCTGCTGAGCCAGTTCTACACTGCTGTCATTGAGTCTGTCCTTACGGTCTGACACGGGAGCCGCTGAGCCAGTTCTACACCGCAGTCATTGAGTCTGTCCTTACAGTCTGACATGGGAGCCGCTGAGCCAGTACACTGCTGTCATTGAGTCTGTCCTTACGGTCTGCCACGGGAGCCGCTGAGCCAGTTCTACACTGCTGTCATTGAGTCTGTCCTTACGGTCTGCCGCGGGAGCCGCTGAGCCAGTTCTACACAGCAGTCATTGAGACTGTCCTTATGGTCTGCCACGGGAGCCGCTGAGCCAGTTCTACACTGCTGTCATTGAGTCTGTCCTTACGGTCTGCCGCGGGAGCCGCTGAGCCAGTTCTACACAGCAGTCATTGAGACTGTCCTTATGGTCTGCCACGGGAGCCGCTGAGCCAGTTCTACACTGCTGTCATTGAGTCTGTCCTTACGGTCTGACACGGGAGCTGCTGAGCCAGTTCTACACTGCAGTCAGTGAGCCTGTCCTTTGCACATCAATCACAGTGTGGTTTGGAGCAACCAGTAAACAGGACCAAGGGAGACTGCAGTGAACAGTGAGGGCAGCGGAAAAAATCATCGGTGCCCCCCTGCCCTCCATCCAGGACTTGTGCTGCTCAAGGACTAGGAAACTGGCAGATAGAATCATTGCAGATCCGTCACACCCTGGACACAATCTTTTCTAGCTCCTCTCCTCTGGCAGGAGCTACAGAACTCTGTACACAAAAACCACCAGACACAGGAGCAGCTTCTTCCCTCAGGCCGTCACCCTCATAAACAGCTAAGCTGTCACCTGCCTTCTGTCAATGTCACCCCCATTTGCACTCTACCTCGCACCTTAAACTTGCACAGTGTTACCCATGTGTGTATATTTTTTTAAAAAATATAGTGTAATCTATTGTTTGTACAGTGTCGTTTATTGTCTGTACTAGAGAGTCTCAAGCTGCCGGAACCAAATTCCTTGTGTGCCCCAGCACACTGGGCGAGTAAAGCTGATTCTGATACACAACTAAAGACAGCTAATGACACGGGGATTCCACACGTAGCGAGGGGGGCGTGGCACACAGGAGGATCGGCACGAGCGGGGCATGACAGAACTACAGGCGACCGCCGGGCCGAAGTAAGGGGGACCGAAGGTGGGCCGCGGAGCAGGGGGGGTGGGACTCGACCCCGGCCAGGTGTCCTCTCTCTCTGCGGGGCACCGAAATAATGTTGTTTGTGGAACAGAATGTGTTTTGTGCATGATAATGAGCATTTCACACTTGGGACCGCATATGAGCAGCAAGAATTTCATTGTATAACATTTTAATGTGAAAATGGAAACTTGGCTGAATTCTGTCCATTATATGGTCTCTACGCGCATCTGAAGTCCATGGAGATGCATATGAATTTATAGTAAATTATACTGTGCACACAATATTAAAAAGAATCACCTTATGGGACTTCAGAGGCTCCGTAGAGACTTCCATAGGTATGAAGAGGCTTTTAAAAGCTCAGCTCTTTACAGCCTTTCCCGCTGTGATGCTGAGCTCGTGTCGTGACTCCGCCCTGCGACGTCACCATCAGAGGGGTCTGGCGCTTGGGGGGGAGATGTGAGGGGGGGGATGTAGTTACCAGCGAGGGAGGGGCCTGGCTCACGCACACGCTTTCCCTCCCGCACAACTAAGCTGCAAGGGGGGGGGGGGGGGGGCACTCACAGAGGATGGGGGTGGGAAGGGGGGGATGAGTGCATGTAGGTGTTTGTTTATTTATTTATGTATCTGCCCCCTGAATTATACAACAGCACCTGTTCTCCCCTTTAAGGAGAAACAGCATCTGTCCAGCAAATGGAGAGCTTATGATTTCTGTACAATTTATGGTAAAAGCCTCTTTAGTGGGACATAAAATATATATAGAGGAGGGTGGAGGGCAGAGCAGGTGGGTCTGTGGGCTAAATAGATGCATACAAAGAAATCCATGTCTGCATCTACCCCCCCCCCCCCCCCATTATACAACCATTACAGGTAACAATAAAGGCGGCTTGAGCAGATATATGAGATGAGGAGCATTTATTCAGGCTCTATGGTGACCAGAGGATCCTCTGACCAGTAGGTGGTATAGTGGTAAAAGAGCTGAAGGTTCAAATCCAGATTCTGCACAGAACCAAGTAGGTTCTTCAATAAAACATAAATAGCTCATTAGACTACAGAACCCCCTGTTTACATGTAAGTCCCTGGCAATACAGGAGTAAAATGCAAAATTATGTATCATTCACACTCATTACCCACAATTCACCTTTCTCCATTTCACACACCATACATTTGTGACTCTAATTACTCTGAACATATATACATGCTCAACATATGCTTGTAGTCCTTGCATTTTGAATGGGGTATTTTAATAGTGCATGTATGTCCTGGGTCAATTTGTGCAGAACATAAAGAGGAGCCTGTAATGAATATACACGCACATCAAAATGCACCACCTACAATAATGAGTGTATCAAATATGCAGTTTGTGGGGGCGGTGTGTGACTCAGCAGGGTAGGACGCCTGTGATCAGATGGTTGCTGGTTCAAATCCCAGGCTCAGCACAGTGATGTCACCACTGGGTCCCTGAGCGAGACGCTTAATCCCCAGTCACTCCAGGGACTGATTGACCCTGATTTCACAAAAGTGTAGATTGCTTTGGATAAAAGCATCTGCCAAATAAATTAAATGGAAATGGATGGTTATGATAGATTTTTTCAATGAAACCTCAGGTTCTTTTAGTTGAGTGATGAGGCAGGTTCTTTAAGCTTAAGCAGTTTATTAAGACAGAATGAAGATGTTACAGAAAGATGTTTCACACGGCCGGTTCAGTGTTTGTCTGTATCTGTCTCTGCCCCCCCTGAGGGAAACCGGCCCTTTATCTATGGTCTTCATACAGACTCCTGGAGCCGGGGGGTCAATTAATGAACTAAATGAACATAATTAAATAACTACAAATTAACTAGGGAAATCCCTCACTTGTTCTGCTGCTCCTGGCAGCTGGTGATGGTCTAGGTGCAGCAGATATCCGTGTCTTTTTTATATTTTCTGGGGGCACATCTGGAGCTGTGCTTTTCACCTAGTAGGATAACATTACAAATAAGGTTACAATGGAAAGTTCAAAATGACAGGTACTGTAGGCTGAGCATGAGATTGATGATGACCATTTTGCTTATCTTTCTAGGAAGACATTTCCCAGTCTTGTAGAAAATGGATGCATCCATTGTTCTCTTCAAATGCAGAAAAATAAGTGTAAAAACTGAAAATAGGTCAAGGTATTTGCATCTACTGTTTGTTGAATCCCATTGGCTAATCGAGGTGGAGCTTATAGTACCTTGACCAATCACAAATGCTTGTCAGAACTTGCCTTTTCACTCACACACAAAATATACACATAGATATCTTACTGCATCTCTGAAACAACCACTGGAATACAACTGAGGCATACTGTGCTGTATTATAACGGAGATGACGCGCTTCCACAACGAGAGGTCTCAAGAGATTTGTTTTATGTGAGCAAATGGAAAAACAACAGAGGAGATCCAGCAACAATTTTGCAAGCCTGGGCATCACAGTGAGAGCACTGCGATACCATTTCAGAGTGAGAAAACCTGGCCGTTCACGTCCAAGAAAACTTAATCAGTAAGCACACTGGCTCCTCGATGTAAAGTAGTATATATCATAAAATGTTATAAATAATCCATACTATACATTCCTGCAGGTATATCACTTTTGCTTTTTTTGTGTTTCACTTCCACAGTAACCTTCTGCTTGCCATTGATGACCTGACAAAAGCTAATGATGAGATGACTGCCCAAGAAGTAAAGCGGAAGATTGAAGCTGATTTCGGTGTTCAACTTAGCCTGACTACTGTGCGCCGCGCCCGCAGAAAGCTTGGATGGAAATACAGAAAGACTCCATACCAATGATCACAGATGAAACATCTATCGCTGGAACACTATGCCAGGCTTAGTTTTAAGAGGAAGGACCACTTTGTTGCCAAACCAACGCCCAAACATCCCCTTAAACTTCATGTCTGGGGGATGATTTCCCAACATGGCGCAGGACCATTGGTCATCTTTGAGGGAATCATGGACAGACACTACTTTGAGAACAGTATCATCAAAGAAGTTGCTGCACCATACACAGGGTTCTTGCAGGTTTTAGTAAGTTAAATTTGAGACGTTTTTAAGACCTTTTAAGACCATTATGAGTAAAAGACCAACACGATGCATTACTAGAAACATTCGAATGATACCAGAAATTCTCATATTTTATGTCACTCATATCCTTAGCCCAACATCCACATATCATATGTGTTTACAAAGTGCGTTTTAATAAGTTCACATGTGTTTAAAGCAAGTGGGAGTGGTATTTTAAGGCTTAAACTATAAAAAAGTTTATGTACTGTATATGGTCTTTCTATATCGCGGATTTTCAGCTATCGCTGATGGGTCTGGAACGTAACTTCCGCGATAGGTGGGGGATCCAGACCCATCAGCCATAGGTGAAAAAACTGCGTTTTTGTAAAGAAAGCGCCATCTCATGGTAACACCCTGCAAGTGAATAAATGGGCGGGTTTAGACAAGAATTTAGGCACACCCCCAGAAGGAGGGGGGTCACTCCCTTTGGCTGGAGGGGAAAATTGAGGGGGCTGCATCTGTATATGGGCAAAACTTCTTGTCCTCAACTTTACCTCAAATTCCAACAAAAAAAAACTTTATATACTGAAAGACAAAAATGTCAATTTGATGTGTGGCCGACCTTTATTTTCTACATGTAATTGCGCACGGGCAGAGACCGATACAGTTTGACCGGGATGACCTACGGGGATGTAAATAACAGCTGTATGTGAAAACTACTCCCCCCAACTTCAAAAAAGGGGGGTCACCCTCAATCCCTGGACTGTTGCAGGGGTCAGACACTACCCTACTCCCCCTCCCTGCCACTTTCACAAACACAGAAACTCTGTGACAAATCAGACAAATCCCACTCGTGTTCATAAGCACCCACACGCCAAGCCATTTTCTGCTTCATTTCAGTCTCCGCACTAGTCAAAATAAATAAATTAATAAAAAACCACCCGCGACAAATTTCACACCCCTCGCAACATCTGGAGATAATTAACAACACTGGCCACTACTCCTGGCCCCGCCCCCTAGTGACCTCTGTGACCCCTAACCCTTTGATCTTCGGGACCTTTGACCTGAGCGGTCGTTTTGACGAAAGCGGTATGCCTCTATCTCTCTCCAGAGATCCATTTTCTGTAGCAACAGGTGGGGATTTATCCGCCAAAGCAAAGGAAGTTTTCCCCTCCATTGACAAGGGTAAATTCATTCTCGAACTTGTTGACATGTGGTCATCCATAACCATGGTACAGGAGCTTCACACTAAGGGGGCTGCAAGGTTTTGGGCTGACGTCAACATACATCAGTTCCCTAACATTAAGAAATTGGCGCTTCTCATGCACAGCATGTTTGGATCAACATACACGTGTGAATCAAGCTTTTCGCACATGAACTCAATTAAAAGCAGCTCTCGTTCCTCCCTGAGAGATGGTACTCTTCACCAAAGCTTGGATAACATTAATAGTTCTATTTGATTTTGTTAAATGCATGTTTTGAGTGCCTGTGCCATGTTTCAAATGTTATTTCTAATGCTGTGCACTAATGTGTTCCAATGCTCTTTGAGATGTTTATTATATCAGACCCAAATGTTGCTTTTTTTAAGTAAAAAAAAAAAGAATAGCTTTTGTATTGTTTTTTGCACTTTTTGGTGTGCCTTTGTCAGAAGTGACCAAATTCAAAAATAATAAACAATAAACAAACATTACTTGTTTTTCAGTATATTCAGTTGTGTCATTACCTGGCCCAGTTAAATTTCTTGGTTTGAAAATCTGGCCCAGCTGAATTTGTAATTGAATAGCTCCAATCTAGTAAATGAAAACAAACAGTATTACCATAAAGCCAACCTTTTACAGCAAATTTCAACATATTTTTTTCTGAATGTTTGCAACTGAATAAAATAATTTTGGAATTCAGTGATCAGTAACACACCACAGCACACGACGACGAAACGGGTCCTCTGCATTTAATCTATTTGTGACATTGTGACATAGGTCACCACTGCCCTGTGTCATCTTGGTTTATTATTTTCAAAAAGTCTTAGTCTTTCTTGTAATGGGTTGGAGAAAAGTAACTAAAAAGAATGCAATTCAAACCCTTTTTTGTAAAACAGATTATTACACAGCGTTTAAGTGTACTAAGAGAAATTGACTTACCTTTGTCTTCTATATGACAAGTTTCATAACATTTTAAGACTCAAAAAACTCACCACAATTAAAGCTCATGTGATGAAAATAATTCTTGTTCACATGCTAACACAAAGCTCACGCAAAATTTTGGAAATAAACTACACTATACAACATTCTCATGTAGCCTCCTTAAAATTAAATATTTCATATGTTCCCAATCAATAAATGTGCAGGAATGCTACCAATTCTGTCATTTTCCACCAACACTGACATCTCCACTTGTGCGCCTAGATGAGGAAAGGGCCCCCGCGGGCGAGGAAAGGGCCCCCGCGGACGAGGAAAGGGCCCCCGCGGACGAGGAAAGGGCCCCTGTGTACTCTGCCCTGTGTTTGCAGGGGGCCTGAGGTCTGCAGCCAGCCTCTGACTAATGTCAGGATTCAGACCTTTTCCTCAGAATTCTCTGAATATTATTTCACGTGGCCCAAATTCTCTTCTGTAAAATACACAGTTTATAAAACTGCTTTGCAGTCAAAGACTACCTTCAAAATATACTAACTATTAAAACGCTGCCTCCAAATCTTTGTCAAACAAATCCTAAACATCAACAGGACTAATGAGGGAGACCCAACATACTGGTATTTCACAAATACAATTCAGAAAAATTCAAGAACAAATATTTATTGGACTGACTGATAATGAACTGTCAACTGAGTGGGTCTGGTGGTGCTTCTCAATGTGTCCTAATTGAGATAATCACTGGGAGCACTGGTAGGGCCTCTCTCCTGTGTGAATCTGCTGGTGCTTCTTTAGGGTTCCTAAATGTCTGAAGCTCTTCCCACACTGGGAGCACTGGTAGGGCCTCTCTCCTGTGTGAATCTGCTGGTGCTTCTTTAGGGTTCCTAAATGTCTGAAGCTCTTCCCACACTGGGAGCACTGGTAGGGCTTCTCTCCCATGTGAATCAGTTGGTGTTTCTTGAGGCTTCCTAACTCACTAAAGCTCTTCCCACACTCAGAGCACTGATATGGCCTCTCTCCTGTGTGAATCCGCTGATGTGTCTTTAGGTATACTAATCGACTGAAGCTCTTCCCACACTGGGAGCACTGGTAGGGCTTCTCTCCCGTGTGAATCAGTTGGTGTTTCTTGAAGCTTCCTAACTCACTAAAGCTCTTCCCACACTCAGAGCACTGATATGGCCTCTCTCCTGTGTGAATCCGCTGATGTCTCTTTAGGTATACTAATCGACTGAAGCTCTTCCCACACTGGGAGCACTGGTAGGGCCTCTCTCCCGTGTGAATCCGCTGATGTGTTTTTAGGTATGCTAATCGACTGAAGCTCTGCCCACACTGGGAGCACTGGTAGGGCATCTCTCCCGTGTGAATCAGTTGGTGATTCTTGAGGTTTCCTGACTGACTAAAGCTCTTCTCACACTGGGAGCACTGGTAGGGCCTCTCTCCTGTGTGAATCCGCTGATGTCTCTTTAGGTGTGCTAATCGACTGAAGTTCTTCCCACACTGGGAGCACTGGTAAGGCCTCTCTCCTGTGTGAATCTGCTGGTGCTTCTTTAGGATTTCGAATCCTAAAGAAGTTGGTGAATCCTGGGTTGTGTTGACAGATCCAGTCCTCAGCTGTCTGACATACTCCTTGGGGTGAGATCTTTTGATATGTCTGTGCAGGTCAATGTCTGCAGTGTAGGAGAATGGATCCTGAGAGCAAGCGAAGGTTTGGGAGGATTCATCCACTGTCCTTGCTGGGGGAAGATGGAGACACGGCCGTCAGTACTGAGATGGAACAAGGTTAACAGAGAAAAATAATCAGGAAAATAGTGAATAAGGCAAACATATCTTCCAAAGAGCATTCGTTACTCCATATGCAGTTCATGTTCACAGTGTGCTATTCACACTGCAATCTCTGATATACCTGAACTGAACTGCACAGAGTAACAACACTGCTGGTTTGAAATGGCAACTTGAAGTACAAAGTATTACCTCCAAATGTATCAAAACAATTGAGGTTTTGATGGTATATGTTAATAGCTAAAATCACCTGGGTTTGGAGGTTTCACACACTCTTTGCTCCTCCCATCAGTGTGTAACGAAAGGGAACCAGTCAGCTCCTCCTCAGTCACATCCTGAACCGCTGTGCCCTTCATCTTCAGCCATAAAGACCAAACAAGGCAGAATAAGCCGTTCACTTCATAAAGTTATACAGGCTGTTATATTTGCATAAAAGAGAAAAACTAAAATCATTTTCAAGTCAGACAAACTACATTATTGTCCTTTTCTGGTATAACCTGTATTTGGCTGCTTTTCAGATTAACACACAAAAATTAAACCACCTCAGAATGGACAAGTGACATTTGTGAAGAGACCCACATACACTCCACTTCACCTTGTAGGGGCTCTCGCTCGCAGTCCCTTCAACCTCAGATATCAGGAATTCTCCCTCCTCTTTTTTAACCTCTCCGACTCCCTGCTGGGAAGGTTTCTGGTTCGTGTGGCAGCTGGTTTCACTGCAGGAAGGCGTCTGCTGAAACCAAAATGGAATTAAACACTGAGACTGTGCCAGTTAGTCAGGGTGTCATAATGCACAGCCAGCAGCAGCTTGAGTTGACCACAAACAGACCCTCCTTCCCTGGTCTGTGGCATATGACTCTAACCCCACAGCAGGGGATCACTTCCGATCAGACCACCAGAATACAGGTTGGAAAACTCCTGGATGCTGAAGATACCAATGAACATTTCAGGCAGACTGCGTCACCCTAGGGAATATCCACAACGCTCCTACTTAGTGTTCTGGTCATCTATAGGCGCTTTCAACATCGCTGGAAGTATTTCCGGAACCAGAACCTTTTCCCAGAACCAGTTACCTTTGTCATGTTTACACTGTAGGAACTCGGCCCAATTGTAGTTCCTTGGAGGCAGTTCCAGTACTCCAGACTAGGTATGATTTGCTCAAACACAAACTACTGGGGAGGCACTTAGAGCGATTAACTTCTTGAATGGTCGACCACAAGCACCAACGCAAACTTGGAAGGTACATGGAAGTGCAGGAAATGAGATGCAGCAGAGCAAAAAGAGCAGACAATTGGGGTACAAAAATAATTCCATTTATGTATCAAGTAATACATGTTTTGCTTGCATCTCCAATTGTCTGCATCAGAAAATTCCATCACCACCTAATATAGTTTAGTCATATAGCTGGTGCCAGTGGTGAAACTTGCCATCGCTTATTAGCAGGACAATGTTACATATTCTTTTATTCTGCGGAGAATGAAAGATCGATCTGCTGGCCAGATTTAATAAAAATCATGAACATGTCATGGGTTATATTACAACCCCAAATCAGAAAAAGTTGGGACGGTATGTTAAATTAAAATCAAACTGAAAACAGTACTTTGTTGAATTATCTTTAACCTGTATTACATTGAAAACAATACAACAGCACATTATTTAATGTGTTCCTCATGAATTTGATTGTTTTTCTCAAAATAAACACGTATCACGATTGATCACCCAATAAACTGACAACTAACTAAATGACTCATCCAGCCTCCATTGTTTTGGCGTAGCGGTGAAGTTTCGTATGAAAACTGTGTAACGTTAAACTTACGAACTTCTCTTCATGTTCCTGTAGTGCACCTTCTCGCATCTCTGCAGCCGAATCCATTCAGCTTCGGAGAAATAGGCCCGGATATCCGAGTAATCCTCCTGCATGGAGACAGGGCCTTTCATGAGGCTGCTTCAAGCTTTACAGAGCAGACACAACGACACCAAAAAGCCACTGCACCCACTGGCCATGTCAGATATAACAGGCTGTCCTCAGTTTCAGCTGCCAGTTCTCCCCCAATTGCCTTACCTCAACTGACAAACTCATGCCCGAAGTCCTTTCTATCTTGTGTGGCGACCAAGTCCACGTTCCCACCTGAAATGTGTAATAAAATGTCAAATATGCAGAGGGGGGTAGGGGCGCACTACGCTTAATCTACTTTCAATGTAATCATTGAATATTCTGCAGTTTTATTTGAGTATATCTGCAAAATGCAATGCCTTTTCTCCTGAATCTCACCTTTTTGTCGACTTATTTGAGGCCGTTACCAGTGGTATTCAGCCACCCCATCAGTATCGTTCCACCCAAACCAATCCTTCCATCCAAACCACACCCAAGATCGATTTCATTGGATAACAGTATGAGGGCACTAATCCAAACCGCAGCCCAAATGTATGTCGCAGTCCACTTTTATCCTTGACATGAGGGAAAGCCGGGGTCCCGCCAGACAAAGAAGCCAATTCCGGCTAAGAATAACTCAGTCTAACTGACAGCAAATGTAATTGGGCTCAGGTAGGGAACACAGGTGTAAGGAATAAGAGGGCGGGTGCAGCGCTCTGATTTGCCACCACAGCAGACACCTCGAAACGCGCGAAAAAAGCATTGAGGTGTCTGCTGTGGTGGCAAATCAGAGCGCTGCACCCACCCCCGCTGCTGAACCGGCACCTCTGATACTGTCTGAACATGATGTGAGGAGAGCTCTGAGGGCAACCAACTGCAGGAAGGCAGCGGGACCAGATGGCATACCGGGACGTGTGCTAAGAGTATGTGCAGATCAGCTGACCACGGTATTCACCAGCATCTTCAATGCCTCCTTAGCCCAACAGATAGTCCCCACCTGCTTTAAAACATCAGTGATTGTTCCAATCCCGAAGAACACCCGCCCAGCCAGCCTCAATGATTACCGCCCAGTAGCCCTGACATCTATAGTGATGAAGTCCTTCGAGAGGCTCATGAAACCCTTCATCAGCTGCTTCCTTCCCTCTGACTTTGATTCATTGCAGTTTGCATACCGGACAAACAGATCCACCGGAGACGCTGTTGCACAGGTCCTGCACTCCACACTGAGCCATCTTGATGAGGGATGTGGTAACTATGTGAGAATGCTGTTCATAGACTACAGCTCAGCATTCAACACCATAGTCCCCCACACCCTCTCGGAAAAGCTCCAGGACTTGGGTTTCAGTACGTCCTTGTGCAGGTGGATACACAGCTTCCTGACCGCAAGACCACAGTCAGTGAGAATAGGGGATGTGTACTCCCATACACTCACACTGAACATAGGGGCCCCCCAGGGATGTGTGCTGAGCCCCCTTCTCTACTCCCTCTACACCGCGGACTGCAAGGCCAGGCACCCCACTAACTCCATTGTGAAGTTTGCTGACGACACAGTGGTGGTAGGACTCATCTCCAGGAATGACGAGAGGGCCTACCGGTGTGAGGTGGACGGTCTAGCAAAGTGGTGTAAGGCAAATCACCTCTCCATGAACATCAGTAAAACAAAGGAGATGGTGATTGACTTCAGGAGACAGAGAGATGAGCAAACTCACACCCACCTCCAGATCAACGGAACCCCTGTGGAGAGAGTCTCCCACTACAAATACCTCGGCGTCCACATTACTGAGGACCTCACCTGGAATACACACATGGACTTCCTCATCGGCAAAGGCAGACAGCGCCTCTATTACCTGAGGCGTCTAAAGAGGTTTAAGATCTCCGGAAACATCCAGAGGAGATTCTACACTGGAGTCATTGAGAGCATCCTGTGCAACAACATCACGGTGTGGTACGGGAACTGCACTGTTCAGCAACGGAAGGCCCTGCAGAGGGTAGTGCGCACAGCAGAACGCACCATGAGAACCCCTCTACCAGCACTGCAGGACATCTACACTGAAAGGTGCAAATCCCGGGCCATCAGGATCACCAGTGACTCCGGCCATCCCGCCCATAAACTGTTCAGGCCACTGAGGTCTGGGAAACGCCTCTGTAGCCTGAAAACAAGAACGGAACGGTTTAGGAGGAGTTTTTACCCACAAGCAGTGAGACTCCTAAACCATAGCACATAACTGGGCAACACAATGGACAACTACACACACAACTTAATTTCTTCCATCTGTAAATTATAAAAACATCTGTACCTCATGGCACATCTGCACCTTACCTTGTCTGCACCTATGGCACTTTATTTATTACATGGTAAATGCATATTTACTTCTGTATATAGATGTACATAAATTCATTTTTCCTCTTTTTATACTTATCCTCTGTTAGTACTTATACACTTATCCTACGTCTAGCACAGTCGGAGTTCAGCCAGGAAAACACATTTCACTGTATGTTGTACCAGCTATAACTACATGTGACAAATAAAGAATCTTGATCTTGATCTTGATCTACACTCGCAGAGTCTCGTATCTGCCAAAACGGTGGTTTATAGAACAGTATAATATAATGTAATACAGTGTAGACATACACCGGGTATTGAAAGGCAGCTCAGATACAAATTCTTGATCCCCCTTCATACCCCAAGGTGCTGAGTGTAGGTGTTGTGAGTACATCTGCATATAAAGAGTGACCTCCTGCAGTGTGAGGATCCTGAGGCAGGGAGAGGACAGGATGGAGACTTCCCCTGAGAGCAAGTGGTAGGCCAGCCACTTCTCTGGCCACTGTAAAGTTAATTACTCCCTTATCACCCTAATGGCGCCCACTGGAACCCCCAATCACTCTCTGACCTCCCCCACAACCTGCTAACACTGTCTGTATTCAGACGATCAACCAAGAACATTAGGGGATCTTTACTAATTTTCATTACACAGGATTAAACTTTGGTTTAACCTGAGACTTGACATTTGCTAAGGAACGATTTTCTTCACTTACACACCATGATCTTAGTTTGACTCCCAAATTTTACTTATTCAGATGATGCAACACAAAATTCAGCTGCCATTGTCAATAAAAAAGTGCTAGTGGCACACAAGTTTTTTATTATATATAATTTAATTTTTTTGCCAAGTATGGTGTTTATTTCACATTTAAAAAAAAAGGACCTTACTTTGTTACAATGCACTGTAAATGTATTTGTGAGTTTCACCTTGTTACTGAAATAAAAACGTAAGGTCACGAACATTGCGAATTATTTCAATTTTAGCGGTATTTTAAGAATCTTTGCAGCTCTTGTGCCACCTCTAAATGAAGTCCGATTGAGCTGAAATTTTATATGTGAGTACAACTTACCAAAAGGAAACTTTTTAGGGGGTGTCACTTCGATTTCTTAAAAAATTATTTTTTTTGGGACACCCTAATATATATACACACACACACACACACACATATATATATATATATATAGCCTAAAGTAAGGAATACTATATTATTTGCATTTTATATATATCCCACGTTTATTTATACAAAGAACCACTTAACATTCTGCTGTTAGCCAATGAAACCTCCCCAATGATTATCTATACTGTGGTTTTCCCATGTTGTTTTTGATTATCAAAAAGGTATATGGTCTTTTATTTGCACAGTTTGTGTTTATTTGGAGAGCATATTTTAATCTTAGATTTGATTCTTTATCTGTGCTGTTGATTAGAAAAGCCCGCAACTGTAAAGCTTGTTAATAACCAATTCCGATTTTGTAAACCAACGAGCTACTCCAGTAGTCTTTTTTTCTAGATTCTTTTACTCTCAGTAAAGTAGTTAGGTTGTTTATTACTTTTACCCCGACTTCAGGTGTTATAATATTGAAGTAACCGTACTTTTACTCGAGTACAGAATTCGACTACTCTACCCATTTCTGCAAACATACAAGCATGTTTTCCGTAACTAAAAGTCTCCCGGAGGAATGCGAAACTAGCTAGCTACATTAGCAGTCACAGCTACGAACCCATCCCCCACAAACGCCTTACCGTGCCACAAATGCCTCCTCCTGTCAGTGACTCGAAAGTTGTTTCCCCAAACAGTATTTTCCTGTTCGGTCGTGATTAAACCCACGACTGAAATGTCTGCTGACCGCTGCAGCCTGACCGAATAATTAGAAGTGTCTGGCTGCAGACCTTCACCAGGAGGATCTCAGCAGTGCGAATCTGGCAAGAATAAGGGGGAGACTTCCGGTCGCTATGTCCGCTTATTGTGTCAAAATAAAAGTTCGGTTTTAATAGGCGATTAATCCATTGAATGGTGAATTATGTGCAAGAATAATAATAAGTCCTGTGATATATTATACTTACATCGCCAAATTTTATCATAAATAAAAGTAAATGTATTAAAAGATTAAGAAACTTATATATTTACCTTATTTTATACCTAAAATACGTAAATTATTTTGTTTCTTACACAGCTTTCCTTACTTATTTTAAGTAAATTTTAACCATCCAAAATAAAAAAGTAAGAGAACTGCACAAACATTTATACCATATGTTGTTGCATAAAAGTAATCGTCAGCAAAACGTTTGCTGGGTTTGGAATATAGTGTCAGCAACGCGCAATTATGCCTGATTTTACATACCGGTCAAATGTACATGCATGAAACACAAATAAAGGATTGCGTCAGCTTCAAACCTAGCTAGGTACATTCTACTAAGGCTTCATTCTACACACTAATAAGGAGTGTGGGACCAAAATAAAAATTCATTTGAAAGGATTCTAATTTTGTCTCAGCTTCACATTTCAATCTAATTGATTGAAACCAGTTAAAGAAGGGGGACTTTACTGTATCAAGAACTGGACAACATTCTTCATTTATGTATGATGTTGTGTCTTCAGCTTCTTGTTGTACATTTAATTTTAGAACTTTAGATTTGATATTTGAAATACTCATCTCTACAGATTGTGTATAATATTTGCTTCCTAGTACAATGCAGACATCATGCACAATAGAACAAATTTCTTGCATAGAGGATTACTTTATCAGGATGCTGAATATGTACATCCCCACAGTGTATCTCTTATCTTTACCACTGTACTGCTTCTTACAAATTTCACTTGCCTGTCTCAGATGGCTTTTGGAGGATCTTACTATACAGAATTTTAAATCTTCCTGTGATGCACAACCACTGACAATTCTCCAACAGCGTTATAAATAGTGCTTCCTCCGAAGATCCTTGATGAGCACTCAGTCTCCTGGCTCCAAGGTCGAAGTCACCGCTGGGGGGTAAGTCGCAGTGTGCTTCACCATTTGATGTAGGCACCAAAGTGTACCCTGTAAACTGGACAGATAAGTTAACAAATCGCCATCTACAGTTTCTAACGTCACTTTCCCTCCTGGATATGGCATCGGCATGGGTCTCCCTGTGAGCACCTCGAACGGGGCCACCCCAGTGGCTTGGTGTGTCCTGGCCCCCATGCCAGTGTCTCCCTGTGAGCACCTCGAACGGGGCCACCCCAGTGGCTTGGTGTGTCCTGGCCCCCATGCCAGTGTCTCCCTGTGAGCACCTCGAACGGGGCCACCCCAGTGGCTTGGTGTGTCCTGGCCCCCATGGCAGTGTCTCCCTGTGAGCACCTCGAACGGGGCCACCCCAGTGGCTTGGTGTGTCCTGGCCCCCATGGCAGTGTCTCCCTGTGAGCACCTCGAACGGGGCCACCCCAGTGGCTTGGTGTGTCCTGGGCCCTATGGCAGTGAGCACAAGTGGGAGACCTGTCACCCAGCCCAACCCTGTCTCAGTACAAAACTTGGCAACTTTCCCTTTTATGGTCTGATTTGCCCTTTCAACTATTCTCCCACTAACAGAGCGCTCTTTTTAGGTCGGAGAACGCCTGAGAACTCCTTCCTCAGTCCAGTCCCCGGTCAGAGGGACGCAGTCCCTTCCCTCCATGCATTAAATCTTGGAGGGGCTGGGCCCTTTCTGCAAAATCCCGAATGCATGGATGGCAGTAGCCAATCATTCCCATCCATTTCATCAGCTGTTGTTTGCTTTGAGGTTCAGGTGCCTCTCTAATGGCCTTATTTCTTTTGGTTCCCAGCTGGGAATTAAGGACATGTCCGAGGTATTCTACCTCCTCTCGTACTAACTGCAGTTTTGTCTTTGAGGCGTTGTGGCCATTTTTTGCGTGATAATTTAGTAATGCGCATGTATCTTGTTCACATGTTTCCCTGCTGTCTGACCACAGCAACAAATCATCCACATATTGCACCAACTCACTTTTTCCCGGTGGAGAAAACCCTTCCAGATTTTTCCTAACTCCTGAGCGTACACACTCTGCGATTCTGTAGACCCTTGTGGCATTACAGTCCAGGTGTACCTTTTCCCTCGAAACGTGTGTGAAAACCAGTACTGTGAGTCTGGATGGACAGGGATGGAGGAAAATGCATTAGCTAAGTCTATGACAGAGAACCATTTTGCCTGAGGTGGGATGGAGGATAGTATAGTCACTGGATTTGGCACTATAGGCACTCTAGGATGCACTGCATCATTCACCCCCCTTAGGTCCTGCACACACCTCCATGATCCATCCGCCTTTTTCACTGGCAGAATTGGGAGTTCACCGGGGAGTACGGGATTTCCACTAACGCTCCTCTTTTGACGAGTTCGGCATGCACTGTGGCTGTCCCTTTCCCTGCATCCTGTGAGAGCGGATATTGTGCTTTTTGCGGTCTGTAGTCAGACTTTGGTTGTTTTCTCAGCGGTTCTGCGGTTTTGATTCTTCCAAAGTCATTTTTCCCTTGTGCCCATAATGTAGGTGGTAAGTCGGCCAGCCACAGTGGTTCCACTTCTGTTTCCTTTTCTTTTGTCACGTCAGAGTTCCAGCACATTTCTCTTCTCACTTCAACTGTACGATTCATGGCATATTTTTGAACAGTGCCATCACAGGTAATATATCTTGGGTATTTTGAGATATGTGAATGGTGAGGACGTGGCCGCGGTCCATCTAGCATAGCAGAATAACAACAGTTCGTTCGACATTCGTATTCAGATTCAGTGTGAATTTTTAAATCACGTTACACGGGTAACAAAGTTTATACTTGACAGATATGGCAGCTCCTTTTATGTGATGCACCGTGAGATACCAGCACCAGGAATAAATCACTCTCTAACATTAGGAATTCTAATGTCAGAGTGTCCACTAGGTGGTCATACAAGCACATTATTTCTGGTTAGGCTAGGGTTAGAAAAAGTATGGCATTTCCAGGCATCAAAATGTGTTTTTATGATAGGTCTGGAACCATCTGAAACCACACTTTAGCTTGCTTTAGTAGCTTATTTCCTACTTTGCAACAGCCTGTTGTTTCACCCGAAGGCCCCAAATAAGGGTTAGGGTTAGAAAACTGAGGCTAGGGTTACGATTGGAAAAAGTATGGCATTTTCAGGCATCAAAATGTGTTTTTATGACAATTCTGCTCCCCCATAGAATAGGAAACCACTATTGTATTCTTCGTTTTCAAGTTAGCCAGCATAAAACCACGGACAACTCAAAAGGTCTCTCCTTTATTTTTCTTCAAAAAGAAAACTCTTGCATGCTGGTATTTGCATGGTATCATGGGTAATGATGTTCAACCATATTGTATTATGTTATCATCAAATACAATTCAGTCTAATCAGAAACGAAATAATTATGCATATTAAATCAACAAACATAAATAATATATTATAATTAAACGAACAAACAACTTTAAATATATAGTTGCAACAGACTCCCCCCCGATGAACCCTTAGTTCATCATTTAAATCTCCAAATTATATAACAATTGAACTGGTCTTCTCAGTAAGGTTCCAGACGATGTGCGGACTGCACAGGACCGAACTTTCCCATCACGACCAGGAAACAGGTCCTCCACTCTTCCTAGCTTCCAAGTCTGTCTTGGCACGTTGTCATTCCCAAGGAGGACAATATCTCCCACCTTTAACAAAGTAGGTTGCAATGTGTTGGAACAATGGGCTGACTTTAGGCTCAACAGGTAATCCTTTCGCCAGCTGTTCCAGAAAATTGTAAGGAGCCGTTGCCGGTACCGCCATCTCTTTGTAATCTTTTCTCTGTTCAGATTGGCATTCTCAGAGTCAGCCGTAAACTGCTTTGGTGGTAAAGAGGTAAGTCTTTTTCCCACAAGAAAATGGGCTGGCGTCAGTGGCTGTGGTTCATCCAGGTCATTGCTGACAAATGTAAGTGGTCTGGAGTTTAGGATGGCTTCTACCTCTGTCAGAATGGTGGTAAGCTCTTCAAAGTTCAGGGAAGCACGTCCTAGAACCTTTCTCAGGCAGCTTTTCACTGATCTAACTAGCCTTTCCCAGAAACCACCCCACCAGGCAGCTCTTTCAGCGATGAATCGCCAATGTATACCCCTTTTTGAGAAATGTTCTAAAAGTTGCTGCTCTTTAATTCCTTGCCATAGCTCTTTCAGATCTCTGTCAGCTCGTTTGAAGGTTTTTTGCATTATCTGAATAAATGACCTTGCATTGTCCCCTTCTAGCGACAAATCTTTTCAGAGCTAACAGGAAATGTTCTGTTGTTTGACTGGAGACGAGCTCTAAATGTACTGCTCTGGTCACTGCACAAGTGAATAATGCAACATAGGCCTTGTCAAGGGTGCTGCCGCTCTTGACAAACAGTGGCCCAGCAAAATCCAAACCAGTGATTTCAAATGGAGGAGATTCTGTAATTCTGTCACGAGGCAATGGAGCAGTAACCTGTTGTACAGGCTTCGCCTTGAATCTTCTGCAGACATTACACCGCGATAGAACACTTTTCACCATCTGTCTCCCTCGCAATATCCAGTGTCTTTCTCTTAATTGAACCAGAGTGTCTCGCACACCTGCATGCATCAGGTGTTCATGGTTGTGCTGAACTAACAGTTCACAATATTTGCCTTTCGCAGGCAAGATCCATGGGTGCTGTTGCCTGAAGCTGAAGTCGGATTGCTGCAACCTGCCTCCAACACACAACAATCCATCCTCATCCAAGAACGGCCTTAACTCTCTAATCTTTGAATCTTTGTTTAAAGCCGTCCCAGTTTCCAAAAGTGACACTTCATTTGCAAAGCCTTGTCGTTGCGTCAACTTCATCCAGAACTTTTCTGCCTCAAACAATTCTTCTGCGGTCAGTTCTCCTTTCCTTTTTGTGGTCAAGCGTGTGTTGTCGGCAAATCTTCTTATCCAGGCTGTTATTCGCAATACTGTCACCAGCTTACTGTGTTTTTGTAGGTCTAATACTGGATTCGTTGCTTCATGCTCTTCACTGCTTAGCTGTACTGTTACATATTCACTTACTTCCAGCTCTTCTCTGACCATGTCATTTTCCACTGAATAGTCATCAGACTCTTTCTCAGGTTCAGATAAGACCAGAAACTCAGGCCCTCTCCACCACAGGTGACTCCGACTCAGGTTCACCACAGTCTGGCCACGGGTGGGGAGATCAGCTGGGTTCTCTTTACCCTTACAGTGAGACCATGATGCAGGGTCCGTCAGGGATTGAATTTCTGTCACTCGGTTGGCAACAAACTGTTTCCACTTATGTGCTGAGCTGTGAATCCAGTGTAGTACGATCATTGAGTCTGTCCACATGTAAAGTTGATAGGTTTCCATTTTAAGCAGATTTATCAAGTTTCTTCCCAGCCGGGCTCCTATCAGTGCTCCCATTAGCTCCAAACGCGGCAATGACAGCTTCTTCAAAGGAGCAACTCTGGATTTGGATGCAACCAGTCTAGCAGCCAGCTTTCTGTCTTTCTGCTCCAACTGTAAGTAGGCGACAGCACTGTACGCCTTTTCACTGGCGTCACAGAACACATGGAGTCTAGATGCACTGCCACTCTGCTCCACTCTTTCTCCATACCAGCGTGGTATAGATATTTGGTGAATCACTGGGAGCTCAGAACACCAGCTAATCCATTGTTGATTCAGATCAGGTGGAAGTTCTTCATCCCAGTCAAGCCCTCTTTCCCACATCTCTTGCAGCAGACATTTAACTCTTATGGTGAAAGGGGTTAAAAACCCTATGGGATCAAAGATGCTGGCTGAGTGCTGAAGAACACTCCTTTTGGTGCTCTTCCTCATTGGTTTTTTCAACAGAGGTCTTAGATCAAACACAAAGTCGTCAGTTTGGGTCCTCCACACTAAGCCAAGTACCTTGAGCACTGTTCCATGGGCCTCTGGTTCTTCAGCTTGGCCAATAGGTGTCTGCTTCCACCTTTCCTTCAGTGCTGTAGAGTTAGTCATCCACTTACACAGGTTCATGCCAGCAGCAGACATGATTTCCTTTGCTCTGGTTGTCACAGAGACTGCCTCTTCGACGTCAGCAACACTGGCAATAAAATCATCAACATATAATGACTCTTTAATAAGCTGGGCAATATGAGGCTGTTCTTCATACTGCCGAAGATGCTTTCTCACTGTAGCTGCTAACAAGAATGGACTTGATGACACTCCAAACACCACTCTGGTCATCCTCAACACGCGCAGCTTCTCATCAACATCTTCCTTCGGGGTAGCAGTGAACCACAAAAACCTCACCGCATCTCTGTCCCTTTCTGCAAGAGAGATCTGCAAAAAGGCTTGCTTAATGTCGGCCATAAATGCAATTTCATGCAGTCGGAATCTGATCAATATGCCAAGCAGATCTGGATTCAGGTTCGGACCAGTAGACAGACAGTTATTTAGTGAGGGACAGCCTTCTTCATGCGAAGAGGCATCAAACACCACTCTTAGCTTTGTTGTCATCTTATCCTCTCGTACCACAGCATGGTGAGGTAAGTAGTATTCGACAGGTGATGTTAAACACTCACCCTGGTTCACTTCTTCAGCAATGCCCTGTTGAAGATAATCCTCTATTACTTCACTGTATCTCTGGAAGATGACTGCATCTGACCGCAACCTCCGTTTCAGTCCTTCAAATCTTTTTCTTGCGATTCTGTAGTTGTCAGGGAGTTCTGGTTTCTCATGCCGCCATGGCAACTCCACTTCATATCGCCCATTCTTAAACTGTGCTGTTTTCTCAAACCTCTGAAGTGCCTTCTCCTCTTCTGGATCACCAGGGTCCAGTCTTGTGATGCCAAGAGATTCTATCTCCCAAAAGGCTTTCAGCTGGCTTGAGATCAGTCTATCCTCTTCAACATGAATATGCATACATGCTGCTTCATTAACGCTTGACATTGTCATTGGTCCCTGCACACACCATCCAAATACACTCTCAAGAGCGACCAGCGAGCCAGTAAGTCTTTCTACGCGGCCTGACACTGTGCTCCAGTAATAGTCTGCCCCTATTAACACTGACAGTTCGACCTCAGCAACGCCATCTTCAGTTACATCGGCCAACTGTAGACCTCTTCCTTTCAATTCATGCTGAATGCGGTCTCCTGGAACCTTCATCACAGCAGTGCACACTTGTGGTATTTCAATTGCTTCAATTTCTATTTTCTGTCCCTTGTCCCAAATGTTCTCCAGAATTACCTTTACAGTATTGCGTTTCGTTGTTACAGGTGCAGCGGTGGCAAATGTATGAAGAGTGAAGGTCTCTTGTCTTATAACAGGTAGCTTCAGAGCTCTCGCCTGCTTTTCACACACAAAACTCCTTTGACTTCCTCCATCTAGCAGGCAGCGTACTAATCTCCGTCCACCTGGACCTACTGCATGAGCCTGGGCAGTCTGTAGCAGCACTGTATTCTGGTTCCTTGGTTTCACCTTCATTGAATGTGTAGCAAATGAAGAGACCACATCTTCTAATTTGTCACTGGTGAGTGGTGTAGACCTTTCATGGGTTCCACATACAGCACTGTGATGTCTCTTTCCGCACTGGTCACATGAGGTGTCCTTAAACCTACAGTTTCTTGCTATGTGCCTCGGTCCAAGACACACGAAACATCTTCCCATCCTTTTAAGTTTTTCTCTTCGATCAGCTACATTGTAGTTAGGACAAAGTTCTGGTTTGTGCTCTACACCATCACAAAATACACAATTTAGTGTCCTCTGGCTAGCAGTGTGCAAAGCAGCAGCTGATGACAGACTCCTTTTATGTTTTAACTCAGTAGTTGCATCAGTCCTTTTAAATGGTGTATGGAGGCTATGACTATCTTTCTCTATATTGCCTCTTAACAACTGCGTTGTTCTCTCCCTGCTCAGGATCTCATTTTGTAGAAATTTCATCACCTCTGAGACTTGCCATTCTTCACTCAAACATCTTTGTCTATTATACAGGAGAGCTATGTCCTCGGGTATTAGCTGCAGCAGGACTGGGCAGAGCAGACTGCCATAAGTCTCTGACACAACCCCTAGTGACTCCAAACTACGTATCTGTATCTCACATTCATCATAGAGCTGTCTTAAAGCAGCAATGTCAGATGATTTCTTCACCGGTTTAAGATTCAGCAACTTTGTCATATGAGCATTCACTATAAGGTCTTTCCTTCCATATCTCTTTTGTAAAATCTCTAGTGCATGGTCGTAGTTGCTGTCTGATAACATTAGTCCAGTCACTGTTTTGGCTGCAGCGCCGGTAAGGTACGATTTTAAATACGTAAACTTTTCAGTTTTGCATAGCGTCTCATTTTTATGTATTGCCGTCTCAAATTGATTCCAAAATTCTCTCCATAAACTTAAATCGCCACTAAATCGTTGAATCGTCAATTTAGGTAACTTTACTGATTTCTGGCTTGGCAATCTCCCTGCCTCGCGCTCCCTTAGGCTACTCACGTTCTCTTGAACATTCCGGATCACTCTTTCTGCACGCGTCTTCATCGTAATAACTCGTTCCTTATATTCCTCCGCGTTCATGATTTCTCCTTCCAAATCTTCCGTGGCAGTTCTTTGTTCAATTTCTTTATCCAAATCCATCAGTGCTTCTTGTTTAACAGACAAGTTCGCTATTAACTCACTCAAACGTCCAACATCAGCATTTTCTTGGTTAACCTCCGTGTCGATACACTGCAGAAGTCTAGTTGTAGCCCCTCGTATTGCTCTTCGTTTCCTAATTAATCTACCCATTTGTTCATCCGTTTCCATTTCGACGTTTGTTGACTAACTTCCCGGGTTTCGGCACCAAATTTACTATTGTATTCTTCGTTTTCAAGTTAGCCAGCATAAAACCACGGACAACTCAAAAGGTCTCTCCTTTATTTTTCTTCAAAAAGAAAACTCTTGCATGCTGGTATTTGCATGGTATCATGGGTAATGATGTTCAACCATATTGTATTATGTTATCATCAAATACAATTCAGTCTAATCAGAAACGAAATAATTATGCATATTAAATCAACAAACATAGATAATATATTATAATTAAACGAACAAACAACTTTAAATATATAGTTGCAACAACCACATTTTAGTATGCATTAGTAACATATTTCGTACTTTCCAACAGCCTGTTGTTTAAATCCCGTATTCCTCACTCTAACGTGTCCTTCTCCTGCTTCCCCGCTCCTTTTCCCAGTAAATCCCGTATTCCTCACTCTAACGTGTCCTTCTCCTGCTTCCCCGCTCCGTGCACAGCAATCGGTTATGACAGTTATGACCTATTACAACAATTTACATTCAAATCCTTATGTGCACTTTCAAAATGCATTGGGTCAGTGTAGTTATTGGATTCTGTACAAATAGTATTTCCGTCCTGACAATGAAACAACCCAATATAGTCCAAAAATTTGACAAAATCTTATGGAATATATGTCATATGGCACGGTGTAGTACTACTTTTTGACACCAGATGGCAGAGAGGACTCCAATGCCAGATATTACTCATTTACATTCTAATATGTGAAGTTGTTTGAATTAGATTTTCTGGATTTTGACTATATTGTTCTGAAATCTTCGTTCAGTTCCTGACTTTACATATATAACTTTGTAACCATGCTCAAATAAAGGACCTGGTGGGAATTCCTGGTAGGGTGGTAATGGTGGTTCCTGGTATTGGTGTTTCCTGGTAGGGAGGTAGCGGAGGTTCCTGGTAGGGAGGTAGCGGAGGTTCCTGGTAGGGAGGTAGTGGTGGTTTCTAGTAGGGAGGTACTGGGATTTAGTGCACCTTCTTTAGCGTGGAGATCCATTGAGGTCCTTGTGGGAGTTCCTGGTAGAGAAGTAGTGGTGGTTCATGGTAGGGAGGTACTGGTGGTTCTTTGTAGAGAGGTAGCAGTGGTTCCTGTTAAGGAGGCAGCAGCGGTTCATGAATGAATGAATGAATGCCTTTTATTGTCGCTATACACATGTACAATGAGATTAAAAGCAGCTCCTCCATTGCAAACATGTATGTAGAACAACAAACAATAAATAAATAGTGTAAAAAGTTCTGCGGCGATATGTACATATGGAAAGAATAAATAAATAACTGTGTAGGTCATTGCACATTATTTAAATATTACACAGTATTGATGATCATGTGCAGTGAGCAGTGGGTGTTGGACACAGACCGATGATATTGTACAGTATACAGATATTGCACAGTTATTATCAGTACCATTTAGATATTGGATATTTCACATTTGTTGGATAGAAGGAAGTCCAGGGGTTGGGGGGTTAGACTGTGTAGTCAGTGCATGTGTGAGTTCAGAGTGGTTATGGCTTTTGGGAAAAAACTGTTCTTGAGTCTGTTTGTCTTTGCTGTGATGCACCTGTAGCGCCTCCCTGAGGGCAGCAGGCCAAACAGATCAGAGCCAGGGTGGGAGCTGTCCTTGGTGATGTTTTTGCTCTGCTGAGGCAGCGGGAGGTGTTAATATCCATCAGGGAGGGGAGAGGGCAGCCGATGATCTTCTGTGCTGCCTTTACTACTCTCTGAAGCCTCTCCCTGTCTGCCATGGTGCAGCTGCTGTACCACACTGTGATACAGTACTGTGATACCACGCTGTGATACAGTACTGTGATACCACACTGTGATACCATACTGTGATACCACGCTGTGATACAGTACTGTGATACCACACTGTGATACAGTACTGTGATACCAGACTGTGATGCCACACTGTGATACAGTACTGTGATACCACATTGTGATACAGTACTGTGATACCATACTGTGATACAGCATGTCAGCAGGCTCTCGATGGACGAGCGGAAGAAGGTCAGTAGCAGGTTGGAGTCCAGTCTGTGCTTCCTGAGGACCCTCAGGAAGTGTAACCGCTGCTGAGCCTTCTTGGTAACTGCTGTGATGTTGTCTGTCCAGGAGACGTCAGTGGAGATAAGGATGCTGAGAAAACGGAAGGTGTGGACCCTCTCCACACACTCGCCGTTGATGTAGAGGGGGGCTAAATCGGTGCTGTGCCTCCTGAAGTCGACTATGATCTTCTTTGTTTTCTTGGTGTTCAGAGCCAGATTGTTCTTTGAACACCAGGCAGCCAACTTCAGGACCTCCTCTCTGTAAGCTGCCTCGTCTCCCATTGAGATGAGTCCGATCACTGTGGTGTCGTCAACAAACTTGATGATGACGTTGTTTCTGTGGGCCGGACTACAGTCCTGGGTGTAGAGACAGTACAGGAGGGGGCTCAGCACACAGCCCTGTGGGGATCCAGTGTTCAGTGTGCGAATGGAGGAGAGGTGGGGGCCGAGTCTCACAGTCTGGAGCCGGTTGGTAAGAAAGTCCTTTATCCAGACACATGTGAGGGGGGGGAGGCTGAGAGTGACCAGTTTGGTAATGAGTAACGACGAAAAAGAGCACTGACAAGGAGAGCTGTGAGCCGCTGCAACCACGCTCACCGCCATCTAATATCATCTAATACAGTGGTTCCCAAACTGGGGGGCGCAGAGGTATGGCGGAGGGGCGCACCAGTGGCATGTGCCACCCTAAAATAATCTCTTCACAGACTGGATGATTAAACAAATAAAGCAGCGCAACATTACATTAACTAACAATAAATAAACCACTAACTTACGTGTACTATTAGAGCATTTATTTAAACTTTATTTTACCAGGTAAATTAACTGAAAACCAGTTCTCACTGCTTTACGTGATATTCGGGAGAAAAAGCAGATAACACAACGTGACTTCCTGGGATATAAACGTCATACAAAGGACACGTTCTTCAGCCAGTAAGGGCAAAGTTGTGTCGTCACGGAGGCTGTTCCAGTTTGTTCAGCCGGCTGAGAGGTGCTGTACGATCTGTCTTAAGTCGTCTTGCTCTCGCGAGGTTTTTGTACCATGTGACATGGTGATGCGTGACGACGTTTTGCAGCGCCGGACAAAAAAATCTAACCTAGATTTATATGATGTAATGCTTTATTTTACAAGGGATACTTTGAACAGAAATGTATGTTTTATAACACAGCTCTTTCTTATACTTGGAAAATTCCATATCCATAAAAGATAATGGTCTAGTGCTAAGCCAATTTTTTTTCTTTTTATTAAGGAGTTTAAACAATACAGTACCACTTTAAGTTATATTAAACAACAAAAAAGCTATGAGATCATACGAATTACTTTGTTTTTATAAACTTGCGTAATTACCCCTGACGCATTCTTATTTGTTAGACGTGGCTATTATATATTGTATTCTGTATGTCTGGTATTTGAAATGATTGTACATTGTCTGTTTTATGTATGTACAGTTCTTGTAAATTAAAAAATAAATAAAAAATCTAACCATGATGCATTGCGTCAAGACCAGAATGCATTGCTTTAAGCCAACGCTGTAAGAGGCTACACAAAGTCGAACGCACCCATAGTTACACTCTGGAAGTGGCATCAAGGAAAGTGCTGTTAGCCCAATAAATCATGAAAAACAAGGTTTAAAATTTTCTACATGAAGTGCAGGGAGACTATCAGTTAATGGGTATGATTTAGTGTTGTTTTCTGCTATAGTATAGGCTGAAAGCTGCGGTTATCATTAAAAACAAAATGCAGTAATCGTAAGACAAACTTTAATTTGTGTACGCCAATGAATATTAACAGGAATGTTAAATCTGCATTTGCATAATTTCAAACTTTATGCTGGACTTTTATTTTTAATTGATTGCTCTTTTTTCTCCCACAGTGGTGAAATTGCACCATTTGTATTTTGATATTGCATTTGTTTCACAAAAAAGGGAGTTGTATTTCAAATAAAGTTTGAATCTGAACCTGTGTAGTTTGAATGGGGGGGGGGGGGGGGGGGGGCTCAATAATGTTCCTATCTAGAAAAGGGGGGCCCTGCAGAGAAAGTTTGGGAACCACTGGCCTATAGAGTTATGTGTCATTTGTGTACAAAACTACAGTTTTGTGCACAAACTGTGTTTATGAGAGAGAGAATTGCCTTTATAGCCGTCATTTTTAAATAATGCTATGAGTAGATTTGGTGTCCAACTTAGTGGTATTTCAGCTGCCATAAAGTTACAGTTTGCAGGTGTTACAACTTCATGTATCATGTAATATTAGTAAAACTTTGCTGAAATGGATGATTTATCATTGATAGGTAACCAGAGAAATAACACTAGTGAAATGAACATTCCTGCCTAACCCTAACCTCTCTCTCTCTCACTCTCTCTCTCTGTGTTTCTTTGACATCCACTTTCACTTCAAGGTGGGAATTGTGACACTGTGGCCATCTCTCCCAAGATGAATCCCTGAGTAGTGAAAGAGCATATAATATTTTTTTTTACGTGGTTACTCTCTTCCTTGTAGGCTGCTACGCTCTATTTTAATTTTTGAAATCACACAACATACACATATATCCTCTGGTATGTCATGTGCTCTCGCATATCGTATAAATAATCATAGTGGGTCGCCATGACCAAAGAATGCCAGGGCCATCTTCTGGTCCCAGTCCAGCCCTGGGCAAGACATACAGTAATAATTGCTTAAACAAGTTATCAATCTGGTTTATAATAATATGCTGGTCCTTTCTGAATAACCCCTCACTCTGCTGAATACAGTGATCTGATGCCCATTGCTAATGTATGGGCTGCAGCACTTGAAACACACTCACAGGATGCTAATTCATTGCATGGAGATTTCGGTTCACTTACATTTTCTTCATATTGTGTGTGTAAGTGCAATAACCAGAGGAACCATGATAATCTACTCAAACATGTCTAGGTCTGATTTAGACATGGAGTCAAGGCAAGAGAAAATGTTATTTACTGATTTTCAAAGTGTTCTCTCATCGGTAACACTTTACCTGAGGGGCACAAATAATGTAGCATTATGCTGTTACTTCTGTATTAATTAACCACAAACTAAGTCTTAGCGATCAGCTTGATTTTGTCCGTGAATATGGCCGCTGCACACGATGCATCTAACCGCTGCTGTCATGGATTTTTAAAGGTCGCCGGGCAGGAAACGGCAACATCACGTTCATCTCAAACGGGAAAGTGCTGAACTTCAGCGGCGCGATGTCTGTTCCTGCAAAATATACGGATGATTTATGGTTCATAATATTTGATTTATTTTTATTATGAAAGAACGCAAATGACTATTTATTACAAACTGGCATAAAAAGAAGCGTCCCGTTAAAATGGAGTCGTCATGGTATTTTACAAATATCGCACATAGATCGGCTTTCTTATAATTTAATTCTGAACCTCTTATATTTAGTAATCTATGTTTTGTCGCCACCTAGTGGCCTCCCTGAAGAGTACACAGTGTTTCTGGATCGCTTGTTCTGTGAATTGACGTGTCCAGTGGATGTAAGAAATATGGCAGCAGCTTGATATACAGACATTATAACTGACTACAGCAGGGGTGCCCACACTTTTTCAGCTTGCGAGCTATTTATAAATGACCAGATCAAAATTATCTACCTACTATAAAAATGCAGAACATTCATGTATAAAAATATTGAGTATTCTTTATTATTATTATTATTATTATTAATAATAATAATAATAATAATAATAATAATAATAATAATAATAACAATAATAATAATTTCCCTTTGGGATAAATAAGAACATAAGAAATTTACAAACGAGAGGAGGCCATTCGGCCCATCAAGCTCGTTTGGGGAGAACTTAGCTAATAGCTCAGAGTTGTTAAAATCTTATCTAGCTCTGATTTAAAGGAACCCAGGGTTTTAGCTTCCACTACAATAGCAGGAAGACTATTCCATACTCTAACTACACGCTGTGTAAAGAAGTGCTTCCTCAAATTTGTTTTAAAATGTTCTCCCGCTAATTTCCACTTATGGCCACGAGTTCTAGTATTTAGACTAAGTAAGGGATAATGTACAGGCAGCCGGTAGTTATCGCAGAAATAAGCCCCGACAGTGTGATCAGGACCCGACGCGAAGCGGAAGGTCTTGTATCACACTGAAGGGGCTTATTTCGCGATAACTACCGGCTGCCTGTACATTATCCCGCTTATTACACGGCTACTTGCCACATAAGGAAAATGACATGGACATGAATATGAATTTGAAACATTTTATTGGCATATTTGTTTTAAAATAACATTTTTATCTTTCCGCGAAACGATATAGTACCACGTGACTATGCGTTATTACTTTGGAGCGGTTATTATTTGAAAATAATGAACCTGCAAATGTCTCAACTGACCAATCAGAATCAAGCATTCCAGAGAGCCGTGTAATAATATTGAAATAGTCATTTGGCTGAACAGCATCCAGACCCGTTAGAATCTTATAGACCTGAATCATATCCCCCCTTAGTCTCCTTTGCTCAAGGCTGAACAGATTCAGTTCCGCTAACCTCTCCTCATAAGACATTCCTCTAAGACCAGGAATCATTCTCGTAGCTCTTCGTTGCACCTTTTCTAAGGCAGCAATGTCCTTCTTGAGGTATGGTGACCAAACCTGCACACAGTATTCTAGGTGGGGTCTTACCAAGGAATTATATAAGTGTAACATCACCTCCCTTGACTTAAACTCCACACATCTAGAGATATAACCCAACATTCTGTTCGCCTTTTTTATTGCTTCCCCACACTGGCGAGAGTGGGACATGGAAGCATCAACATACATACCGAGATCTTTCTCGTAATCAGCTACCTTTATTTCAGTGGAACCCATAAAATATCTGTACTTTATATTTCTGCTCCCTGCATGGATTACCTTGCATTTATCTGTGTTAAATTTCATCTGCCAAGTATCAGCCCATTCGCTAATTAAATCCAGATCCCGTTGAAGCCTCTCTGCTGCTAGATTAGTATCTGCTACCCCGCCCACCTTGGTGTCGTGTGCAAATTTAACCAGTTTACTGTATGTATTTGTGTCAATATCATTAATGTAAATTAGGAACAATAGAGGTCCTAAAATTGAACCCTGCGGTACCCCACTATGAACGGAGGCCCACTGTGACATTGTGCCTCTAATAACTACTCGCTGCTTCCTTTCAGTTAGCCAGTTTTTGATCCAAGTTGCCACTGTTCCTAAAATCCCTGCAGCTTTAAGCTTTAGCAAGAGACGTTTGTGGGGGACAACATCAAAGGCCTTCTGGAAATCTAAGTAAATCACATCATAGGCCTTTTTGTGATCAATTTCACTTGTAGCTTCCTCAAAGAACTCAAGTAGATTCGTTAAGCAGGATCTACCTCTCCTAAATCCATGTTGGCTATCCTTTATGATGTTATTTGCATCTAGGTAATCTACCATTTTCACTTGAATTATAGCTTCCATTATTTTTCCAGTAATGCTAGTTAAACTGATTGGCCTATAGTTTGCTGGATTACTTCTATCCCCTTTTTTGAATATGGGTGTTATATTAGCATGCTTCCAATCTGATGGTACCACACCCGCAGATAACGATTTCTGGAATATTAAAGTTAAAGGTTGGCTAATAATATCCCTCATCTCTTTTAAGACTATAGGTAAGATGCCATCAGGCCCCTGCGATTTATTTATTTTGAGTTTAGCTAGGCTTAGTATCACATCAACCTCAGTTATACATATATTGGTCATAGACGATGCTGTATTCGTATTAATTGGTGGTAAGTTACTTGTGTTCTCTATTGTGAACACCCTTGAAAAATAATCATTAAACTCATTTACCATATCAATTTCATTATCAATTATAAGTCCCTTACTATCCTGCAAATTAGTGATTTCAGCTTTTAGTGCTCTCTGGAGTTAAAATATTGGAAGAAACCTTTACTGTCATGCTTAGCCTCCAATGCAATTTTTCTTTCTACATCCCTCTTGGATAGCCTAATGTCATTTTTTAACTCTGCCTGTAGACTTAGATACTCCTGCTTAATTTTGAAATCATTAGTTATTTTCCATTTTTGGAACAGAGCCCTTTTCCTCCTGACTTTATTCTTAATTTCCTTAGTAAACCACCTTGGTTGTCGTTTCCTAGATTTAGTTTTGCTGGAAATAGGTATGAAGTCCTCTTGCACTTGCAACAATGTGCTTTTGAAGAATTCCCATGCCTCTTCTACTGTTTTGCTATTTAACTCTGTCCAGTTTACAGTTTCTAATTTCCGTCTCATACCATTAAAGTTAGCCTTCCTAACATTGTATACTTTTAATTTCGACTTTGCTCTTCGGACACTAAAATTAACCTCGAATTTAACCATGTTATGATCACTACCGTACAATGGGTCTAAAACCTCTAATTTTCCAATCCTATCCTGGTTATTACAGAAAACCAGATCAAGAAGGGCTTCTCCCCTGGTAGGAGTATTAACAAACTGAGTAAAAAAACAATCCTGTACTAATTCCACCATCTCAAGTTCATTTACAGAAGAGCCAGAGATTGTGTCCCACTGTATCCCAGGTAAATTAAAATCACCCATAACCACCACATCATTTTTATTACTCATAATCCTGATATCATCATATAATATTCTGCCTTCCTCTACAGCTACATTAGGTGCTCTATAAATGAAGTATTTTTGAACTGAACTGGGATTTTAGTTCCTTCACCTTTCTCTTTCTCAGCACGTTTTCGGAGGGAAGTTAATGTCGTAGTTTTTATGAACAGTCTGAAAATGCCGCTCCACATTTCCCTTCTTCGGAATAGCAACTGCAGACTGACAGATGAGGCAAATGCACTTCGAATATGACATTGTGGAAGAAAAAACAGTCCCACCCCATTCCGCATGGAAGTGGTAGGTTTTTGGCTTCTTACTTGGTCCAGCTCCCCCATTCATTTTTATACCCATTCTTAAGTTTAGTAGAAATAAATCAGAGTCTAACTAGGTGACGCGGCCGCTTGCTGGAGTTTGGTAGCAGCTGGCGCGGTTGAACGCGTCACCCATCCTCTATTTTTTATGCCTTACGATCTACCCAGACTACCTTTGCGATCGACCAGTGAGGGGGGTAAGGGTGCCTGTCCGACGGGGGCGTAACCAGACCTTTCACAGTGGGGTGGGGGAGGCGAGAGTAGGTGGGCACCGGCCCCTTCAGCCCGACGGGGGAGTAAGCAGACCTTTCACAGTGGGGTGGGGGTGGCGAGAGTGGGCGGGCACCTGCCCCTTCTGTCCGACGGGGGCGTAACCAGACCGTTAACATTGGGGTGGGGGTGGCGAGAGTGGGCGGGCACCGGCCCCTTCTGCCCGACGGGGGCGTAACCAGACCTTTCACAGTGGGGTGGGGGTGGGCACCGGCCCCTTCTGTCCGACGGGGCGTAACCAGACCTTTCACAGTGGGGTGGGGGTGGCGAGAGTGGGTGGGCACCGGCCCCTTCTGCCCGACGGGGGCGTAACCAGACCTTTCACAGTGGGGTGGGTTATTATTTGGTAAAAACAAATTTCACTATTTAATCAAATAAATTAATAATTTTATTTACTTTAATCCACTGAACCAGGGCAGTAACTGGGTATTATTATATTTTCCAATGATTTTTGTTTCTATTATGTCTCCACTTAAATGGTTATTATTTACACTGATTTACTCTAATTGTGTCAGTAGTAAAGTGAATTAATTTAATTTAATCCACCAGACTGTGGTTTCATTATGTTACTCAGTTATGCTTTGGGTGACGCTGAAGCAGGACATTAATAGGACAGAACAGAAAGCCTTTATTGTCATTGTACAGGGAGGAAATACAGTAAATAGGCATAAATATATAAATGTACATATACAGGGGAGGGGGAAAGCCCCCCCCCCCCCATAAGGATTACATTTAGTTACATTTTAGTCAGAGAGAAAAACTATAAAATGATATCTTTGTTGTTTATTCAGCTCACTGAACACACACATTTATTTTAGTTAAACATACATTTCAGAGTAAAAATGATTATAAAGGTTAAAAAGCAGAGATTTTACCTTTTTGCCAGGAGAACCAGCAACACGTCACAGTGACACTGAGGAGTTTCTATCAACATAAAACCCTGGATAGAGGGGCTCAGTGAATGAGGAGGTGAATCTGTACAGGGGGGTCAGTCCATCAGAGGAGACTCTGTAGAAGGACAGAGCACCAGCCCCCCAGTCCAGATACACTCCTACTCTGCGGGAGCCTGAGGGCTCTATGGGTATGTCAGTCTGTTTCTTATTGTGACAGACACAGTATCTGTCAGGATAACAGATCAGACTCCATGACTTGTCATTGTTTCCAAGCCAACAGTCATTCCCTCCTTTCCTCCCGATCCCTGTATAAGTCACTCCTATCAGGGCTCCATCTCCATCCCACTCAGCCTCCCAGTAACAGCGGCCAGTCAGACTCTCTCTGCACAGAACTTGGGGCCACGCGCTATCAAATCTCTCTGGATGATCAGGATATGGCTGCCGCTTTGCCCCCCCTGTCACCTTCCTGTTCCCCCCTGACAGAGACAGGCGTCTGTTTGCTGTGTTGGGGTCCAGCGTCAGCTGGCTGGAGTCTGTAGGCAGGAGGAAGAATTATTAATACCATCAGGCAGCCTGTACTTTATGTTTCTGTACAATATAAAAACAGCACAGCTTCCCCGCACGAAGCGGGAAATGAAGTTTATGAAATAGCTCAGGAAATGTCGGACGGCGCGCGACGCCGGCGGGAAGAGCCGCCAAAATGCGGCGCGAGCTAAACTAACAGCTTAATTACGGGTAAATAAAATTACAAAGCAGCGACATTCATCGGATATATTCATCACAAGCATATTTACCACAAAACGGCACCAGATATTAATACTAAAAGTCAGTGTCTTTCCTTTTAACCGCTAAATCCGGCGCCTTGCTGCTCTCCGTCTTTCTACAGGGAGTTTACCTTTGAAAATGGCCATCAATAACAGAATATTTAAGTAATATTATTACATATTTAAAGTGATATTCAATAAAGGTTTGGACCTGGATCCTGATACAAACTTCCGAAGACGATTCCGGTCTGAATGCATCGGCTTATTTCCGTGAAGTGGGTCATACTGTATCATACTGTATCTGCTGATCCGGGAGAAACACTGCGGTGTCAAGCGGGGCGTAATAGGTGCCGCGCAAAGTCGGCAAACTAATGATAATACCGTTTACAAACCATCAATAAAAGCGGATTAAACTACACAGATCGTGCATCATGAAAAACAGAAAGGTTATCTCATTAATTCAGAAAAACAGGATGATTATTACATTAATTCGGAAAAGCAGAATTGACTGTTTTTCCGATTAATGCAATACGCTTCCATATTGATCCGCTTACCGCGCATGTGACTCTAGATGCGGCGCCGCTGCCCCGAGGCGTGAGCCCCGCATCTCGCGCAGGCACGTGGCCGCGCTAATCTGTTAACATGGGCACCGAGATGAAATTCGACATTTTCCGCCACCCATCCATTGTGTCCCGGGCGCAAATCTCTTTTAGCACCGTGGTTTGGGAAATCTTATTAATCATAAGCAAAGCCTCATTAATGTTTATCAGAGGGGCACTACCTGATTGGCCAGTGAACATCGACACGTGCTGCCTGTTTTTTCTGCCTAAGGCGGGGCTGCCCAAATCCAGTCCTGGGGGGCCGGCGCCCAGTGTAGCTTAGTTCTTTCCCTGTCCCACCATAAATGATTCAGCTCAAAAGCTGTGTGGTAATTAGCACAAGCAGTTGAATCCGGGGTGTTAAATGAGGGGGAACCCAAAAATGTGCAGGTCTCTGGCCCTCCAGGCCTGGATTTGGCCACCCCTGGTCTAAGGCATTCACTGCCCAATCAGGAATATACTCTCATGAATATTAAGGTGTGTTCCAGAACCACCATGTAAAAATGCAAATTCACATTTTGCACATGAGGAGAGAGTCCAGGATCACTGCCTATACAGTAGGTGCCGTCTTAGGACAATACTAACGAATCTCACACAGAAAACACATACACTCACAGCATGTGCAAAAAGAACAAATGCAAAGGATTCTTTTTTTAATTAAAGATATACAACTACATCAGAATATATTTTAACCATGTTACACTCCCACACAAACACAAAGATGATATGAGCAGCTATAAAAGTATTTGTAAAAAATATTTTTAAAAATGATTAAATGAATTGATAGTGTTTATAGGGACACTAGTTCTAGCTAGCTTCTCACTCCCAGTTAAACCTATAGTGTGAGGTGTAGAGCTGGGTGGGGATCGGTGCCATTGGCTTTGGATAAACTGAATTGACAGTGCTGTCACTCTAGCTTCACAATTGCTTGTGGGATTGGAGTGCTGACATTTCAGGGACTCCCCATGCCTGCATTCCCACCTGCCTCTCCCTCCTACTTATGCTGCCATAGCCATATCTGCCGGAGCATTGCACTTCATATTGCACTCATCTAACTTTTAGCACTGCCTATAGTCTCCCTTACTTTGACTAATTGCATTTATTTCCACCACCTTCTCCTGGGTGGTGCTACCTGGAGCCTTCAATCTATCAAGATGTCCAGCACACCCTGCAACATGTGACGTCGCCACTGCCAATGACGACCGTGCATCCAGCTCGCCGTTCTGCCAGTGTCATCTTCCTTGTATGACCCGCTCCCTGCCTTCTGGCTGCCTGGCGATTGGAGGAAGTGTTGGCACCGGCTTGTCATCTCCCCCCTGCTCCCCGTTTGTGTTTCAGACTAAACTGTATTTGACTCTCCCTGCCGGCCCCTGGAGGATGGGCTCCCCCTTTGAGTCTGGTCCCTCCCAAGGTTTCTTCCTTCTAGGGAGTTTTTCCTTGCCACTGTCGCCTATGGCTTACTCACTGGGGGCTTTGGGTGGGGATGCTGTAAAGCGCTTTGGGACAATGTAATGTTGTGATAATGCGCTATACAAAAATAAATTTGTTGTTGTTGTTGTTGTTTTTGGTGATGATTTTGATGTTTTATTACTCTCATTTGGATGTTGTCTAAAATGACACAAACAGAAATTCACCTAAACACAAACATGGAAATCCATCTACACACAATGCAAAAAGCCATACTCATCACAACAATAGTGTGAATACAACAATAACAAATTATTAATGGTATTATTAATAAAAACATGCAAACACACTTACATTTCTGTAAGCCTGGTCTGGTCCTGCACTCTCCACTGTGGTCCACACTATAGGAGAAGCAGAATGACATAGTGCTGCTGTATCCATTTATTTATTGGTGCCTCTTCTTCACATACATGCATAAGTATCTCTAGCGTGTCAGACACACACTCTGTACTCACTTCAGCTTCTCCAGTTTACAGCTGGAATCCTCCAGTACAGCAGAGAGCAGCTTCACTCCTGAGTCTCCTGGGTGATTGTAGCTCAGATCCAGCTCTCTCAGGTGTGAGGGGTTTGACCTCAGAGCTGAAGCCAGGGAAGAACAGCCTTCTTCTGTGACTCTACAGCCTGACAGCCTGCAGAGAGACAGACAAAAACTCCCCAATAAATAAGATCACCTCACCATTACAAGCATTACTTATAAGTAAAAGTTACTGCTGTAATAAATATTTCAATAATGGCGCGAAATGAACAACACCTTCCGAACATTTTACAAGAACCTATACTCCTCAGAACAAGAACCAGATGCAGTTGATATAGAGTCATTTAAAAATAATCTAGACTTACCCATATTAACCAATGAAATAGCAGATACCCTTGATGCACCATTAACATCAGAAGGACTCCATAAGTTCCTCAACCAAATGCCTAACAATAAAGTGCCCAGACCGGATGGTTTCCCTGCAGAAATCTATTAACATTTTTGGGATGTATTATCTCCACTCTTCAATAGACAGATAGAGAAATTAAACATACATCACAAATCCCATCACATATGAGAACAGCGACCATTACAGTGTTATTGAAACCTGATTAAGACCCAACACAGCCCTCCAGTTACCAGCCATTACAGTGTTATTGAAACCTGATAAAGACCCAACACAGCCCTCCAGTTACCAGCCATTACAGTGTTATTGAGACCTGATAAAGACCCAACACAGCCCTCCAGTTACCGGCCATTACAGTGTTATTGAAACCTGATAAAGACCCAACACAGCCCTCCAGTTACCGGCCATTACAGTGTTATTGAAACCTGATTAAGACCCAACACAGCCCTCCAGTTACCGGCCATTACAGTGTTATTGAAACCTGATAAAGACCCAACACAGCCCTCCAGTTACCGGCCATTACAGTGTTATTGAAACCTGATTAAGACCCAACACAGCCCTCCAGTTACCGGCCATTACAGTGTCATTGAAACCTGATAAAGACCCAACACAGCCCTCCAGTTACCAGCCATTACAGTGTTATTGAGACCTGATAAAGACGCAACACAGCCCTCCAGTTACCGGCCATTACAGTGTTATTGAAACCTGATAAAGACCCAACACAGCCCTCCAGTTACCGGCCATTACAGTGTTATTACAGTGTCATTGAAACCTGATAAAGACCCAACACAGCCCTCCAGTTACCAGCCATTACAGTGTTATTGAAACCTGATTAAGACCCAACACAGCCCTCCAGTTACCAGCCATTACAGTGTTATTGAAACCTGATAAAGACCCAACACAGCCCTCCAGTTACCAGCCATTACAGTGTTATTGAGACCTGATAAAGACCCAACACAGCCCTCCAGTTACCGGCCATTACAGTGTTATTGAAACCTGATAAAGACCCAACATAGCCCTCCAGTTACCGGCCATTACAGTGTTATTGAAACCTGATTAAGACCCAACACAGCCCTCCAGTTACCGGCCATTACAGTGTTATTACAGTGTCATTGAAACCTGATAAAGACCCAACACAGCCCTCCACTTACCAGCCATTACAGTGTTATTGAGACCTGATAAAGACGCAACACAGCCCTCCAGTTACTGGCCATTACAGTGTTATTGAAACCTGATAAAGACCCAACACAGCACTCTAGTTACCGCCCATTACAGAGTTATTGAAACCTGATAAAGACCCAACACAACCCTCCAGTTACCGGCCATTACAGTGTTATTGAAACCTGATAAAGACCCAACACAGCCCTCCAGTTACCGGCCATTACAGTGTTATTACAGTGTCATTGAAACCTGATAAAGACCCAACACAGCCCTCCAGTTACCAGCCATTACAGCAGGGGTCTCAAACTCAAATTGGCTGGGGGCCATTGCTGTGACTGATATTTCATAGGAGGGCCATTTTACCATTCAAGCGCAACATTTCTGGAAATTTACTTTAATTGCTGAGTTAACTTTCTTTTACGTTACATTACTAACATATTTCTGTTATACTTAAAAATATAAACAACAGTGTCTGTGTATTATGTTATATATTTTTTACTTTTTAATTAAGTTACCTACTTTATTTTAACTTAAGTTACTTATCAAAACTATTCTGAACAAACAACCTTACACTGAACAAATGCAATACATTTGCAAACTATGCTATTTCTTGCCAGACACCTGGCAGCGCTTTCGCTCACACAACTGCGCCACATTGGCCCTGATGGTGTTCACAGTTGAAACCCTTAGTACAGCTTCAAGATGAGCATCACTAAGCCTGGACCTGAACTTGCATTTGTTAAAGTTCATAGCTGAGAAAAGCTTCTCACACAGATATGTGCTTCCAAAAAGGCACATTAACCGACTGAACACTTTGGACAGCTCTGGGAAGCGTGGAGGTAATTCTCTCAAAAACTGTGCAGTCTTGTCTGCATTTCCCTGTGCCTCTCTGAATTTAGTTTTTAGCTCACTGTTGCACTGCAAGTCAATAAGTTCCATTTGCAACAAATTTGGGACACTCTCCACATCAGCTGAGAAGGGGTCTGCAAACAGCTGGAAAGTGTCACGGTGTGCAAAACGCTTATCAAATTCCTGAAGTAGGTTTTCAACAGCAGATGCATATTCATCACCATTGAATGCAATGCCCTCCTCCACAAGAGATCTGCATGTTGTGAAATGACTGAGGTTTTTTGCAGAAAGCTGAGTTTTCCACACTTTCATACGCTGCTGTGATAAGCTGACCAGGGCCCTGGAGCTTCAGGTTAAGTATGTTCAGTTCCTGTGTAATGTCCACTAGGAATGCAAGGTCCATGACCCATTTAGGATCATCAAATTCAGGAACATCCATTCTGCCATCTTCCATGAATCTCTTCACCTCTGTTCAAAAAATCTCTTCAAGACATTTCCCCTGCTGAGCCAGCGCACCTCAGTGAAGTAAAGTACATCACCATATGTTGCCTTAATTTCTTCTAAAAAGGCACGAAACTGGCGGTGCTGTAAACCCCTTGACCTGATGTAATTGATGCATTTTAGGACAATAGACATGACATGTTCATATTTCAAGCATTTGCTGCACAGAGCCTGTTGGTGTATAATGCAGTGCAGAACAACCGCTGGATCTGCATGTTCCTCTTCTAACTTTCTTTGCACCAGCGCCACCAGTCCATTTTTTTTACCTGTCATAGACGGGGCGCCATCGGTAGTATTGCCTACTAGTCTGTTCCTAGGTAAACCAGCGCGTTCAATCGCGTCGCCCAACTGCTGAAATATATCTTTGGCTGTTGTCCGGCCGTGCATTGGACACAAACTCAGCAATTCTTATGTCACCTCAAACTTTTCATTAATACCCCTGACGAAAATAGCTAGCTGAGCATTGTCAGTTTTATCTGTGCTTTCGTCAAGCGCCACAGAGTATGCAGTGAAAACCCCCGCTTTCCCGCGTAGCTGATCATAAATGTCACTCGATAATTCAGTAATCCGCTCTGCCACTGTATTTGCCGATAAAGAGAGATTGTTGAACATGTTCTTCTTTTCTGGACATAAAATATCAGCGGCCTTCAACATACAGTCCTTCATAAACTGCCCTTCAGTGAATGGCTTTCCTGCTTTAGCGATCATCTCACTCACCACATAACTCGCTTCAACTGCAGCATCAGCATCCTTTTTGGCTTTGTAGAAAAGAGTTTGCTGGGACGTTAGCTCTCTCTGCAACTGGGTGGCTCGATTTTTTCTTTCGTCTTCCTGGTACTTCTCATACTGGTCTCCATGTTTAGTAGAGTAATGACGCTTGAGATTGTATTCCTTTAGAACGGCAACTTTTTCTTTGCATATTAGACAGGTGGCATTTCCATTAAACTCCACAAAAAAATACTGCAGTGTCCATCTTTCCTGAAACTGTCTGCGTTCATCATCCACTTTCCTTTTCAGTTTGGAATAAGACATTTTCGTTCACAGCCAAACAAAAATAAACTGCTAAAGCCCCGAAACTAGCTCTCTTCTTAGCATGTCTGCTGGCATACGTAGGTTTTTTACGCTATCACTGTATTCATTTTTTTAACCGTATTTTTGTTTGTGTTGTTTTTGTATATTGAATGAGTAGTTTAAATTGCTATTAAATAACTACAAAAATGATAATTAATATTAATATTAAATATTGTTAATTAATATTTTGCGTGCCGGATTGCGTTATATTTTTAACGTCAGTTGCGGGCCGGAGGGAGGGGGAGGGAGGGCCGTAAATGGCCTGCGGGCTGGTAGTTTGAGACCCCTGCATTACAGTGTTATTACAGTGTTATTGAAACCTGATAAAGACCCAACACAGCCCTCCAGTTACCAGCCATTATAGTGTTATTGAGACCTGATAAAGACCCAACACAGCCCTCCAGTTACCAGACACTCTCACTAATGAATACAGACTTTAAAATCATTACAAAAGCTATTGCCACTCGGTTAGAGACAGTCATTCCTATAATAATCCATCCTGATCAAAGACTTCATCAAGACAAGACATGCCTCAGAAAACATCCGTAGATTATTTAATTTAGTCAATATTGCTCAGCATACCCACACTAAAACCATAATTACATCATTAGATGCAGAAAAGGCATCTGACAGTCAGGTGGACATTTCTCTTTAACACATTCCATAGATTTGGCTTCGGAGAGTCGTTCACCCACTGGATTAAAATGCTGTACACCTCAGCCAAAGCTACAGTGTCACAGATGGGATCACATCACCTGCATTTACACTCCGACAGGGAAGACGGCCTGCCTGCCCACTCTCTCCTTCATTGTTTGCCATCTTCATAGAACCACTTGCAGCAGCAATACGACAGAACAGTGAAATAAATGGAAATCATACCGATAACTCAATATAAAATTCTCTATGCAGATGATATCTTGCTGTTTGCACAAAACCCTCAACCCTCACTACATGAAATTTTAATTTTATTAATACATTTTCAAAACTATCAAACTACACAATAAACTGGAATAAACCCATAATATTCTCACTGTCTGAAGATGCCTGGGATTCTGCTGATCAGGATGGTCCATTTCACACCGGAAATATCCGGTACTTAGATATCAGCATCTCCCCCAGGCTGCCAGACTTATTTACCCTAAACTACACCCCCTTACTCAAAACAAAAGATGAATCTCCCACTCTCACTAATAGGACATATTTCAACAAACAAAATTAAAATTCTCCTCCAGATTAATTACTATTTCTCAATGCTTCCTATCATACCTTCAGAAAAATTCTCTCAAACTGTGAACTCATTAATGTCACATTTTTACTGGAAAAACAAAAATGCAAAAATCAAACATTCCACATATGAGAATTAATCTCAAGGCGGATTACAAGATCAGATATTTCTTCATTTTTAACTGCAACACTTAACTAAATGGTCACACTACATGGTTAGAGCAGGAGCAGCAGTACTGTAAAAATCTCAGACGTGCAGACTTACCCTTTCTCAATATTTCATTAAAGAAACATAACTGCTTTAACAATACTGCCATTTGCACAATGCTGACAGTGTCACGCCCCCAGGGGCGGATTAACGCACAGGCTAGATATGGCTTAAGCCTAGGGGCCCCACGTGTGCCAGCCGGCAAGGGGGCCCCCATTGGCGCGGAGCGGGGCTGGGTTGGGGGTCCAACAGACTACTATAGTCTAGGGGCCTCTGTACACCTTAATCCGCCCCTGCACGCCCCGCTCCGTACGATCCTGATGTGTGCCACGCCCCCTCGTTACCTCGTGTGAATCCCCGATTGTGATCACCTGTGTCCTGTTATGTCTGGCTAGTCTTTTGTATTTAGTCCTTGTCTCAGTCAGTGTACCCCAGATCCGTCATTATATTGTCATGTGCAGTTCGTTGTCCGTCAGTCTACCTACAATAAACCCCGTCTGTCCTTATTTACGGCTCCGATTGCCTGCTTCCCGGCTCGCCTTCTCCGCAAGTGTGACAGAATGATGGATCTCTGTGAAAGCACAAAGCGGCAGACCGAGCACGACCGGCTCGGTCTGCTGCAGGAATTTGTGTACTGGCGTTCCCAGCCAGAAGTCGAGGAGGACCCCGTAGCCCTGGAGTTGGCTAACCGGGGCACGGACCTCCTTGGCAAGGACCGCCCAGCCGGGCAGGAATACCCGCTCCAGAGAGCCCGGAAATGCCTCCGTCGCCTACAGTGCCGGCTCACCGAGCGAAGGGAGAAGCAGCAGGAAGAGACTCCATCGCTCTTCCTGGGAGCCTGCTCTCTCCTCCCCGCCTGGGATGACACCGCCGCTGCCTGCCTAGCCAGCTTCCACAGCGAGCAGCCGCCTCCGTTAGAGGCTTATTTTTATCGGCCGGAGCATCTGGGGCACGGCGGCATACGCGCCGTAAAAGACGCTATACCCCGGGTCTCTAAAGCCCTTAAAGGGGCAGCGCCTAGTCGATCGGCTCCCCTCCTGACGCCCGTTCCGGACCTGCCTGCTCCGGACCTGCCAGCGGCTACACCTGCTGCTGCTACTGCAGCTCTGCCCGCGGCACCGCTTGCTGCTGCTGCCGCTGCTCTGCCCGCGGCACCGCCTGCTGCTGCTGCCGCCGCCGCCGCTCTGCTCGCAGCAATGCCTGCGGCTGCCGCCGCACTGCCCACAGCACCGCTGGTCCAGCCTGACCCGCTCGTCCTGCCTGTGGTCCCTGCAGCTGCTGAGGCGCCCCCTGCTGGCCGCGTGTGAATGGTGCCCGCCGAGGCGCCCCCTGCTGGCCACGTGACGGCGGCGCCCGCCGAGGCGCCCCCTGCTGACCGCATGCTCGAGGTGCCCCCTGCTGGCCGCGTGACGGCGGTGCCCACAGAGGCGCCCCCTGCTGGCCACAAGCCCGAGGTGCCCGCAGAGGCGCCCCCTGCTGGCCACAAACCCGAGGTGCCCGCAGAGGCGCCCCCTGCTGGTCACGTGTCGGCGGCGCCTCGGTGCTGACCGCACGCCTGAGGTGCCCACCGAGGCACCCCCTGCTGGCCACACACCCGCGGCCCTGCCTGAGGCCGCCGCTCCTGTCCTGCCCGTGGCTCTGCCTGAGGCCGTCTCTCTGCCCGCGGCCCTACCCGAGGCCGCCGCTCAGCCCGTCCAGCCCTGCTCATCGGTCCAGCCGGCTCTGGACCTGCCTGCTCCTGACCCGCCTGTTCCCATCCTGCCCGCAGCTCCAGCTGCACCGCTCTGCCTGCGGCCCTGCCCAGGGTGGCCACGGCGCCCCCTGCTGGCCGGGAACTGAGGGTACCCGCTGCAGCTCCGCCCAAGGGCCTGGCTTCGCCTCCGCCTGCAGCGGAGGAAGCCGCTCTGCCCGTGGCGCCCCCTACTGGCCGCACGGCTGAGGCGCCTACTGAGGCGCCCCCTCCTGATCTGCCTGTCCTGCCCGTCCAGCCCGGCTCGCCTGTTCTGGCCATGGCTCCAGCTGCCCCGCCTGCGACCACGCCCGTGGCACCGGCTGCACCGCCTGCGGCCAAGCCCCCTGCTTTGCTCGAGCTTCCACCCTCAGGGACCTCCCATTTGACTCCCTCGCCCTTGCCCCGACAAGGCCGATACCCCCCAGGACCGCGCCTTTTGGTATCCCGGAAGGGACGGGGACATAGACGCCGGGCTTGGGTCCCGCCCGCCCTGCCCCCTGGCTTGCCCGTTCGGCCCCTGGCGGTGGCTCGGTGGCTGCGTTCCCTGTCCTCTGTCAGGTCTTGTCGTTTTTCTGGTCCCTGTTCCTGTTCTGTGTCTCTGTCCTGTTTCCTGTGATCACCTGTGTCCTGTTATGTCTGGCTAGTCTTTTGTATTTAGTCCTTGTCTCAGTCAGTGTACCCCAGATCCGTCATTGTATTGTCATGTGCAGTTCGTTGTCCGTCAGTCTACCTACAATAAACCCCGTCTGTCCTTATTTACGGCTCCGATTGCCTGCTTCCCGGCTCGCCTTCTCCGCAAGTGTGACAGACAGCTCAGTGGAAAGCCATTAAAATCACAAACTGCACTCTCAGACTCTGTAAATACACCCCAATATGGAATAATATGCAATTACTACTTCACAATCCCACTATTAACTATGACTCATGGGAACAGTCATTTCCATAAATACATAAATACGGAGTTGAGAATAGGAAATTTTTGGGTGTCACAGATGATTATCTGCATGCTATGTGGGCCTGTATACCTGCTCACAGTGCACCATGGGTGTCACAGATAATTATCTGCATGCTATGTGGGCCTGTACTGTAATCAGTACTGTGACCCCTAAAGTATTGTTTTGTGCAAGTAAATGTCTCTATCAAATCAATTGTCTTGTGGTCATTCAGACAGAAGCATTTAAAAAGTTAGCATTCCAAAAAGAACCCTATGATAAGGCATTGAAGCAAAGTCCCGTTTCCCACCCTGGAGCCAGGCCTGGGGGAGGGGCCCGTTGGCGAGTGCCTGGTGGCAGGGCCTTGGCCCATGGGGCCCGGCCGGGCATAGCCTGGTGCATTGTGGATTGGGTGGCGGCTAAGGGAGGCCCTGGCGGTCCGATCCCGACTGACAAAACTGGCTCTCGGGACATGGAATGTCACCTCTCTGGTGGGGAAGGAGCCTGAGCTTGTGCATGAGGTTGAGACTATATCGACTAGATATAGTCGGGCTCACCTCAACACATAGCGTGGGTTCTGGAACCAATCTCCTGGAGAGGGGCTGGACGTTCTTTTACTCTGGAGTTGCGGCAGGTGAGCGACGCCAGGCTGGGGTGGAGCTATTGGTGGCCCCACAGCTCGGTGCTTTAACAACAGAGTTTACCCCGATGAACGAGAGGGCTGTTTCTCTGCGCCTTCGGGTTGGGGATAGGTCTCTGACTGTCATCTTGCGCTTATGTGCCGAATGTCGGTTCAGAGTACCTGGCCTTCTTGGATTCCCTTAGTGGTATGCTGGTTGGATTGCCACGGGGGGATTCCATCGTTTTGCTGGGGGACTTCAACGCTCACGTGGGCAATGACAGTGTGACCTGGAGGGGGGTGATTGGGAGGAACGGCCTCCCTGATCTGAACCTGAGTGGTGTTCTGTTATTGGACTTCTGTGCAATGCATGGTTTGTCCATAACAAACACCATGTTCGAGCATAAGGGTGTCCATAAGTGGACATGGTACGAACATGCCTGGGGCTACAGGTCGATGATCGATTTCATAATCGTATCATCTGATCTATGGCCTTCCGTCTTGGACACTCAGGTAAAGAGAGGGGCAGAGCTGTCAACTGATCACCACCTGGTGGTGAGTTGGCTCAGGTGGCGGGGGAGGAAGCTGGTCAGACCTGGTAGGCCCAAGCGCATAGTGAGGATCTGCTGGGAATGTCTGTCAGAGGCTCCTGTTTGCCGGAGCTTTAACTCGCACCTCCGGCAGAATTCCAACTGCATACCGGGAGAGGTTGGGAACATTGAGTCTGAATGGACACTGTTCCAGACCTCCATTGTTGAAGCGGCCGTACGGAGTTGTGGCTGCAGGGTGGTCGGTGCCAGTCGTGGCGGTAACCCTCGTACCCGATGGTGGACACCAGAGGTGAGGGGGGCTGTCAAGCTGAAGAAGGAGGCTTACCAGGAATTATTAGTCCGGGGGTCTCCGGAGGCAGCTGACGGGTACCGGCGGGCCAAGCGGAACGCAGCTCGGGCAGTCGCAGAAGCAAAAACCCGGGCATGGGAGGAGTTTGGTGAGGCTATGGAAAGTGACTTTCGGTGGGCCTCAAAAAGGTTCTGGCAAACCATCCGGAATATCAGGAGGGGGAAGCAGCTCCTGTTTCCTACTATTTATATTGGGGAGAGGGTGCTGTTGACCTCACCTTGGGACATCACCCGGAGGTGGAAGGAATACTTTGAGGACCTCCTCAACCCTGCCTCAGATACATCTACGTACACTGCCTTTGAGACATCTGAGGGCACAGAGCCCAAGGGTGCTGGGGGGGCTTGCCCATCACTGGGGCTGAGGTGGCCAGGGTGGTTAAAGAGCTACATGGTGGCCGGGCCCCGGGGGTGGCCGAGATCCAACCAGAGTACCTGAATGCTGTGGATGTTGTGGGGCTGTCGTGGCTGACATGGTGTGCCGTTATTCGGGGCTTTATAAGGACTTTATTTGGAGGTTAAAGGCTGGCAGCCATTTGGCATCAGCAGAGGGAAATGCAGATACAGGAAAGTGAAAATCCAAGGTCATGGGGGGGGGGGGGCAGAAGAGTGAGGGTGCAAGGCTGCTCTGATTGGTCAGTTAGTGTTTAGAGTGCTGGTCAATGTTACTACTCTTGGAACACGGTGGGTGGCGCTGTCGAGTTATACCTCCCGGGCTGAAATCCTGCCCCCGAGTCTGTGTGCCTGTAGTTCATTGGATGTGTACTCTCACACAGCCCGGAAACAGGCACTTGGTTGGTTGAGAAGGCTGACACCTTCTCAACAGTGCGTGGAGGTCAGGGACAGTGCCACTGGATTGGCAGACCGGGGTGGTGGTCCCCTTATTTATGAAGGACCGGAGGGTGTGTTCCAACTACAGGGGAATCACACTTCTCAGCCTTCCTGGGAAAGTCTATTCCAGGGTACTGGAGAGGAGGGTGAGATCGATAGTCGAATCTCGGATTCAGGAGGAACAATGTGGTTTTCATCCTGGCCGTGGAACACTTGACCAGCTTACCACCCTTGCAAAGGTACTGGAGGAGGCCTGGGAGTTTGCCTATCCAGTCTACATGTGTTTTGTGGATTTGGAAAAGGCTTTCCGAGGTGCTCTGTGGGGGGTGCTTCGGGAGTATGGGGTCCAGGGTCCACTGTTGTGGGTGATTCGGGCCCTGTATGAATGGGGCAGAAGCTTGGTCCGCATTGCCGGTTATAAGTCAGACATGATGCCAGTGCAGGTTGGGCTCCGCCAGGGCTGCCCTTTGTCATCGGTCCTGTTTATAATATTTATGGACAGGATTTCTAGGCGCAGCCAGGGTGTTGAGAGTGTCCAGTTTGGTGGCCTCAGGATTGCCTCACTGCTTTTTTGCAGACGATGTCGTCCTGTTGGCTTCATCTGCTGGGGATCTCCAGCGTGCTCTGGGGCGGTTCACAGCCGAGTGCGAAGTGGCGGGGATGAGGATTAGCACCTCCAAGTCCGAGACCATGGTTCTCAGCAGGAAACGGGTGGATTGCCCTCCTCAGGTCAGGGAAGAGGTACTGCCTGAAGTGGAGGAGTTCAAGTATCTTGGGGTCTTGTTCACGAGTGAGGGTAGGCGAGATAGGGAGCTGGATAGACGAATCGGAGCGGCGTCTACAGTTTTGCAGGCGCTTAACCGGGTTGTCGTGGCTAAGAAAGAACTGAGCCAAAAAGCAAAGCTCTCGATCTATTGGTCCATCTTCGTCCTTACTCTCACCTATGGTCATGAGCTATGGGTAATGACCGAAAGAATGAGATCACGAATACAGGCGGCCAAAATGAGGTTTCTCCGCAGGGTGTCTGGGCTCTCCCTTAGAGATAGGGTGAGAAATCCGGGAGGGCCTCAGAGTAGAACCGCTGCTTCTTCACATCGAAAGGAGCCAGTTGAGGTGGTTTGGACACCTGGTGCGGATGCCTCCTGGGCAGCTACCCGGAGAGGTTTTCCGTGCATGTCCTACAGGGAGGAGGCCCCGGGGCAGACCCAGGACTCCCTGGAGGGATTATATCTCTCGGCTGGCCTGGGAACGCAACAGTATCCTCCCTGAGGAGCTGGTAGAGGTAGCTGGGGAGAGGGAGGTCTTCTCTCCTGAAGCTGCTACCCCCGCGACCCGAACCCCGGACAAGCGGTAGATGATGGATGGATGAAGTAAAGTTAAAGGTTGGATAATAATATCCCTCATCTTTTAAAAGTATAGGTAAGACGTCATCAGGGCCCTGTGATTTATTTATTTTGAGCTTAGTCAGGCTTTGTACCACATCAGCCTCAGTTATACATACAGTGCCCTCCGCAATTATTGGCACCCCTTTGTACAAGGGTAAGAAAAAATCCACCTTCTGGTGAAGTAGCTTCATGTCACACTGAAAAAATGAGAAAAATCCAACCTGTCACGATCAGCGCCGAACGATCCTCGTGTGTGCCACGCCCCCTCATTACCTCATGTCAATTCTTGATTGTTCCCACCTGTGTCTAGTTAATTCCAGCCTGTCCTGTGCACTTAGTCCGTGTCCGAGTCCAGTCTCGTGAGATCGGTCATTGACGTTAGTTGTGTGGTGTTGCCCTGTCTGTTATTGTCTACCCTGTTTACCCCCATTAAACCCCGTTTTGTCCGTCTAACCGGCTCCTCTCGACTTCCTGCTAGTCCGCCTACCACGCAACGTGACACAACCTTTCATTGAAATTAATTTATTAAAAAAAAACAAAACCTTCATCAAGAAATAATTATTTTTAACAAAAACACATGTGCTACGATTATTGGCACCCCTGCAAAATATAGTGAACTTTTAATGTCATCCTTAGCCTCCAATGCAATCTTCCTTTCGACATTCCACTTAACGAGTCTAATGTTATTTTTTAACTCAACCTGTAGACATAGATACTGTTGCTTTACTATAAAATCATTAGTTATTTTCTACCTTAGCATCTCCAGCGTACAGTATGAAATACCCAGTAATACTCACCTCACTACCCCCAGTTTACAGTGTGGAATACCCAGTAGTACTGACCTCAGTATCTCCAGTTTACAGTATGAATCCTCCAGTCCAGCAGAGAGTAGCTTCATTCCTGAGTCCTGCAGGTCATTGTCACTCAGGTCCAGCTCTCTCAGGGGTGAGGAGTTTGATCTTAAAGCTGAAGCCAGAGCCTCACAGCATTTCTCTGTGAGTTTACACTGGTCCACCCTTAGGAAAATGAAATAATTATAAAACCACTTTTTGCATTGCTGTAGTGTATAATACAGTAATGTGAACCATCACAGTCATCACAGAAGAGATTTTTTTAAAACAATGACTTAATTGTACAGTATTTAAAAAGCATATGAACAATCACACCGGTGTTGATTGGTGTCCATTATATTTTTATTAACTTTTGTTAAACCAATCACAGTTAAGTTCTAAACTGTCACTTTTTTTCATCTATTAGCTCTGCTAACGAACACAAATCGTGTGCTAAGAATTGCTGGTTTCCAGCTTATGTGCTTAATTATTTCTAACATGGTTTGACTTCTGACACACGACTCGGTCTGGAACCAAACTTCTGGGGAGGGACTGGGCTCTATCCCACTCTGGAGCTGCCCATGGTGAGAGGCGGAGGGCAGGGGTGGGTCTGCTTATAGCCCCCCGGTTCGGTGTCAGTATGTTGGAGTTCACCCCGATGGACGAGAAGGTCGCCTCCCTTCGACTTCGAGTCGGGGGACGGGCTCTGACTGTCATCTGTGTTTATGCACCGAACACCAGCTCAGAGTCTGCGGCGTTCTTGGAGACATTGGATGGGATGTTGGAAGGCGCCCCCCCCCTGGGGACTCCATTGTTCTGCTGGGGGACTTTAACGCTCACGTGGGTAACGACAGTGACACCTGGAGGGCTGTGATTGGGAGGAACAGCCTGGCCGACCAGAACCCGAGCTGCTCTCTTATTAGACTCCTGTGCTGACCACAGTCTGTCCATAACGAACACCGTGTTCCAGCATAAGGGTGTTTATAAGGGCACCGGGCACCAGAGCCCCCAGGCTGCAGCTCCATGGTCGACTATGTGACAGTAACTGATGCCAATGGCACTTTGTCACTTAATAGTTGTTCTTTAATGTTTCATGTTCTTTTATTTTTATTTTCATATTTATTCCTATGCTTTTACTTTATGCATTTTATTTCTTATCTTTCCTGTAAAGCACTTTGAATGACCTTGGTATTTGAACATGTGCTACATAAACAAACTTGACTTGAACTGACAAAAAATGTTCATACTCTACTCACTTCAGCTTCTCCAGTTTACAGCTGCGATCCTCCAGTACAGCAGAGAGCAGCTTCACTCCTGAGTCTCCTGGGTGATTGTAGCTCAGATCCAGCTCTCTCAGGTATGAGGGGTTTGACCTCAGAGCTGAAGCCAGGGAAGAACAGCCTTCTTCTGTGACTCTACATCCTGACAGCCTGCAGAGAGACAGATAAAGACTCCGAAATAAATAAGATCACCTCACCGTTACAAGCATTACTTTTAAGTGACTGCCGTAACAAATATTTCAATAATGACGTGAAATGAACAACACCTTAAATTTAAACTTTTAAGTAAAAGTGACTGCTGTAACAAATATTTCAATAGACGTGAAATGAACAACACCTTCCAAACATTTTACAAGAACCTATACTCCTCAGAACAAGAACCAGATGCAGTTGGTATAGAATCATTTTTAAACAATCTCTTCTCACTTCAGCTTCTCCAGTTTACAGCTGGGATCCTCCAGTCCTGCAGAGAGCAGCTTCACTCCTGAATCCTGCAGGTCATTGTCACTGAGGTCCAGCTCTCTCAGAGGTGAGGAGTTTAATCTGAGAGCTGAAGCCAGCACCTCACAGCATTTCTCTGTGAGAATACAGCTGTTCAGCCTGCAAAAGGAGCCATGTTATTATACACATAGACCGGTATACACTCACCTAAAGGATTATTAGGAACACCATACTAATACGGTGTTTGACCACCTTTCACCTTCAGAACTGCCTTAATTCTACATGGCATTGATTCAACAAGGTGCTGAAAGCATTCTTTAGAAATGTTGGCCCATATTGATAGGATAGCATCTTGCAGTTGATGGAGATTTGTGGGATGCACATCCAGGGCACGAAGCTCCCGTTCCACCACATTGCAAAGATGCTCTATTGGGTTGAGATCTGGTGACTGTGGGGGCCATTTTAGTACAGTGAACTCATTGTCATGTTCAAGAAACCAATTTGAAATGATTCAAGCTTTGTGACATGGTGCATTATCCTGCTGGAAGTAGCCATCAGAGGATGGGTACATGGTGGTCATAAAGGGATGGACATGGTCAGAAACAACGCTCAGGTAGGCCGTGGCATTTAAACGATGCCCAATTGGCACTAAGGGGCCTAAAGTGTGCCAAGAAAACATCCCCCACACCATTACACCACCACCACCAGCCTGCACAGTGGTAACAAGGCATGATGGATCCATGTTCTCATTCTGTTTATGCCAAATTCTGACTCTACCATTTGAATGTCTCAACAGAAATCGAGACTCATCAGACCAGGCAACATTTTTCCAGTCTTCAACTGTCCAATTTTGGTGAGCTCGTGCAAATTGTAGCCTCTTTTTCCTATTTGTAGTGGAGATGAGTGGTACCCAGTGGGGTCTTCTGCTGTTGTAGCCCATCCGCCTCAAGGTTGTGCGTGTTGTGGCTTCACAAATGCTTTGCTGCATACCTCGGTTGTAACGAGTGGTTATTTCAGTCAAAGTTGCTCTTCTATCAGCTTGAATCAGTCGGCCCATTCTCCTCTGACCTCTAGCATCAACAAGGCATTTTCGCCCACAGGACTGCTGCATACTGGATGTTTTTCCCTTTGCACACCATTCTTTGTAAACCCTAGAAATGGTTGTGCATGAAAATCCCAGTAACTGAGCAGATTGTGAAATACTCAGACAGGCCCGTCTGGCACCAACAACCATGCCACGCTCAAAATTGCTTAAATCACCTTTCTTTCCCATTCTGACATTCAGTTTGGAGTTCAGGAGATTGTCTTGACCAGGACCACACCCCTAAATGCATTGAAGCAACTGCCATGTGATTGGTTGATTAGATAATTGCATTAATGAGAAATTGAACAGGTGTTCCTAATAATCCTTTAGGTGAGTGTATATCCTACACATCACTGATCATAGTGGTACAAAATAACCAATCAAACTTTTATTTAAGCATAATAAGCGGCACAGACTCTGGTTCAAAGAGAATTAGTGGATAAACACAACACAAAATTAAATCACCACAGTTAGAAAAGTGATTAAACATTTTTAATGTTGGCCAATCCTCTGATGGTCATCATGTTCCCTGTCATGAAGAATATAGTTAACGTCTTCAGTTCAAAGCACAAATATCCTGTAAGGTTTTGTGTGCAGAATATTCAGGAACTGGATCAATCTACACACATGAGCAGCTGTTGGCACAATACAGGATCTCCTGTGAGTTTACTGTGTATTTTAGCCATTTTTTGCAGTCACATAATAATTGACAGTGGGTAAGTCTCATACATTAAAAGCGTATAGTTTAATTAAAACTGTACATTTTCATGTCATACAGACCATATTCCCAATAATGTTCTGTATGTGTTATTGCATTATCTTCCAGAGCCAGTTTGAATGAGAGCATGAGTGTGAATATGCTCTAAAATCCATTCAGTCACAGGTTAATTACAATATATCAGATATTTTGTTATTTCAATGTCATTGAAACCCTGCAACCAACAGCAAACCACTTTTTAATGCACTGCTGTTTAATGATCTTAAAGGTCCAGTTACCCTGTAATATCTGCATAAGTATTTTCATAAAGCTCTGAGCAGCGCCGGGGCTCAGTGATCAGCACTACAGCCGACCACCTAGGGTTTTGGGTTCAGTTCCTGCCTGGGATATGTGTATGTGTGTGTGTTTGTGTGTATGTGTGTGTGTGTGTGTTTATGTGGGATTTGAATGATGTCCAGAGGAGTTTATGCTTTTAAATGACACCTGAATTCCTGATCCTGTGAGTGAAATCCGTTTTTTCTGTATTGCTCTACCTGTGAACTTATGGAATCACCAAAACCCTAATTGTAGGACTAACAATCCTTTCAGATATACTTTTAAAAGGAACATTCATTTAAACAAAATGTTTATGAACAGTGACACTTAATTCATCCTCATGGGGAAATTGACTTTTCACCCATCCCATTCTGCTTCCTGAGACTCACAGACACACACAGGTGAGAGGACGTTTGGGGTCACAGCGCAGGGTCGGCCAGCATCCAGCCTCCTGTAGTGATTGACATTAAGGGATTTGCTCAAGGGCCCAGCAATGGTATCACTCTGCCGGCCAGGAGATCTGAACCAGCGGCCTTCCACTCACAGGCACAGAGTCCAAACATTCTGTGAAATTCTGGCTCTTGGCTGTTTTTCACACAAAGGACAGTCATGGAAAACCTGTCACTTTACTACATCACTAACTTCAGTCAATATAAAATCTGCCAGCCTCGTGATTAATTCACAGGGGAAATAAATGTTACATTTCATTATATACAGTGGTACCTCGGTTCTCGAACTTAATCTGTTCCGGACTCCGGATCGAATCCTAAAAAGTTTGAGTTCTGATCAAATTTTTCCCATAAAAAATAATGGAAAACCATTTAATTGGTTCCCAGCCCCCCAAAAATTACACCTAAATATATGTTTTTTTGTTTTTTTTTTAGCATTTAAACACAAAATGAACAGGATAAAACAAGAAGAGCATTTTTTTTCTTAATGGCTTCCAAAACGATAAAGATCTTATCCCAACATTACCCCTGTCCTGCCCCGATCGTCCGCTCCTTCCGTGTGCCACGCCCCCTCGTTAACCTCGTGTGGGATCCCCATATGATCAGCTATTTCTGGTTGTTCTCATTAGTCCTGTGTATTAAGTCCGCGTTTCAGTTTGTTTCCCCAGTCCGGTCATTGGGTGCGTTCAACTTGATAACAGCGCTGGCTTAAAGCAACGCAATCTGATCCTGACGCAATGCATTATGGTTAGATGCATTGTGACCTCTCACCCGGCTGCAGAAACTGGAACCGCCTCCGTGACGACACACCTTTGCCCTTATTGGCTGAAGAGTTTAGTTACACGCATGACGTTTGTATCCCAGGCAGTTCCGATGCGTAATCTGCTATTTCTCCCGAATATCATGTAAAGCAGTGAGAACTGGTTTTCAGTTAATTTACCTGGCAAAATAAAGTTTAAACAAATTACATAAATGCTCTAATAGTACACGTAAGTTAGTGGTTTATTTATTGTTAGCTACTGTAATGTTGCGCTGCTTTATTTGGTTAATCGTCCAGTCTGTGAAGAAGGCATTCAAGTAAGAATTGCATTGTAGTATGACTCATTTCCTGGTGCGTATAATTTATATTAGGTCAGCGTTCACGGTTCGACTTCTGATATTCAGATCAAGTTCTAGGTCAAACTTAGGGAACTTTCAAGAAATTCGAGTTCTAGTGAGTTCGTGAACCGAGGTACCACTGTACTTTATACAATGTTAATATATAACTGCCGACTGGAGGTGTTGTTATTGGTGGGAAAGCAGACAGAGTATCTTTGTACATATACTGTGACAATAAAGATATTCTATTCTATTCTCTCCTCAGCCAGGAGCAGCTGTGGCCAGCAGAGGCTGCCAGTGAGCAGCCAGAGACAGCAGTCATACGGAAGCACCCAGCTCTGGGCTCCATCACATGAACACGCCTGCTGACAATAACACTGACATACCACTTATACACCCTGTGGATAAAGAGCCCTCACTGTTTCTATAGCAGGTTAGGATGCTGTGCCTGTGATCAGAAGGAAGACTGGATGGGAACGGAAAAGTCACTTTTCTGTTTGTTACTGCATCACTACCTTCAGTCATTATAAAAAGAAAATCCAGCCTAGTTACTAATTTATATTTTATATATTGAAACATATCCATGTAAAACAAACCAGACATGATTTCCCATCCCCACGTCACTTACAGAGCCATCCTGGAGTTCTTGACCACAGGCAGCAGCCTGCTGTGCTCTTTATCTGATCTGATAAATTTCTTCAGATCAAACACATCCAGCTCCTCATCTGACATCAGCATCACAAAGGCCAGAGCTGAATACTGTGCAGGTGAGAGGTCTTCTGCTGAAAGGTTTCCTGAATTCAGGTATCTTTGTACTTCCTTTACTAGAGAATTGTCACCCAGCTCAGTCAGACAATGGAACAGGTTGATGGTCCTTTCTGGAGATAAATTCTCCTGTATTTTCCCCTTGATGTATTGGCCTGTTTCCTTAATGTTATGTGAGCTGGTTCTTGTCTGTCCCAGTAGCCTTTGTAACAGAGTCTTACTGGAGTCTGTTGAGAGGCCCAGGAGGAAGCGGAGGTAGAGGTCCAAGTGTCCATTCTTGCTCTTTAATGCCTGATCCACTGCAGCCTTCAGCAGGTCAGCTGATGAGTTTGACAGAAACACATACAAAGCAGCGAGATACTCCTGGACGCTCAGATGCACAAAGCAGTACACCTTTGTCTGATACAACCCATATTCCTCTTTAAAGACTTCTGTGCACACTCCAGAGTAAACTGAAGCTTCAGTGACATCAATGTCATTCTCTGTCAGATCTTGCTCATAAAATATGAGATTGCCTTTCTCAAGGTTGTCAAAAGCCAGTTTACCAAGTTTTAAAAGGAATTCCTTGCTGTATTCATTAAGCTTGAATTCATAGTTTTTTATATACTTGTCTTTTTTTAAACTTGTCTGAAAGATCAGGAAGTGTGTGTACATTTCAGTCAGAGTCCTTGGAATTTCTCCACTGTCAGTCTCACTAAAAAGCCTCTTAAGCACAGTGGCTGAAATCCAGCAGAACACAGGTATGTGGCACATGATGAAGAGGCTCCTTGATGATTTCACATGTCTGAAAATCCTGCTGGTCAGGTTCTCATCACTAAATCTCCTCCTGAAATACTCCTCCTTCTGGGAATCCCTGAACCCTCGTATCTCTGTCATCCGGTGGATGCAGTCAGGAGGTATCTGATTGGTTGCTGCAGGCCGGGAGGTTATCCAGAGGAGAGCGGATCGAAGCAGATTCCCCTTAATGAGGTTAGTCAACAGCACATCCAGTGACATTTTGTTTGTTACATCAAACCAGCTCTCATTGTTCTGAAAATCTAGAGGAAGGCGAAACTCATCCAGACCATCAAAGATGAACAAGACTTTGCACCTAAACAGCTCAGTGGATTCAAGTGATTTCAGTTCTGGGTCAAATCGGTGAAGCAGTTCAATCAGACTGTATTCATCCTTAATCAAGTTCAGGTCCCGGAAAGGAAGAGTAAATATGAAGTGAATGTCCTGGTTTGCTTTTCCTTCTGCCCAGTCGAGAATAAATTTCTGCACAGAGACTGTTTTCCCGATACCTGCCACCCCTTTAGTGAGTACAGTTCTGATAGGTGTCTCACGCCCACATAAGGGTTTAAATATATCATTGCACTTGACTGTAGTATCTTCTGTTTGCCTTTTCTTGGATGCTGTTTCAATCTGTCTCACTTCATGTTCATCATTGACTCCTCCAGTCCCACCTTCAGTTATGTAGAGTTCTGTGTAAATCTCACTGAGAAGTGTTGGCTGTCCTCCCTTAGCTATCCCTTCAAATACACACTCAAATTTCTGCTTCAGGGTACATTTCATCGTGCTGGACATGAGCTCCCCTGAAGAAAAATAAGAGGAAAATGCACTAATTCTCAACATGATCCTGACCATTGAGGTAGGAGGATTAAAACACACAACATTAATCCCAACATGACGACCTTAACCCTACCCAGTTACCAAACAAAAAACGAGATTTTTGGCATGTTTAGTTTTTTGATCGCATTCACAGATGTTTGTGGGGACCTGAGAAATGGTCCCCACACTGTAAAAATTATACATTATTTTTGTTGGGATACCTAATCCCCCCCCCCCCCACATACAAACACCTTTTACTATTTCATTGCTTTAAATTCCACATCCTACATATTCTTACTGAAGCCCCAGATATCTGTACAGCAGTTCCGGTCCTAGCTGATGTGGAGCCCTAAGACAGCATCACCACTGGCGCCCCCTGCCTGAGGCAAAGTGAAACTGGCTGGCAAGTCGGCGCCCCCTCAGAAGGTGGTGCCCTAGGCGGCCGCCTATGTCACCTATAGGACTGACCGGCCCTGGCTGGGGTGGCATTAAACCCGGCCAATAACAGCACCTAAGCCAGATTATAACTTTCTAAACACAAAGTAAACAGCAAGAGAAATTACAGCTGGCTGGCATTCATGCACAAAACCTCATTCAATGAGCACGTCGCTCACATGATAATGCTGTTTGCTGTGCATATAAGACTAAGTAATAAAAATGCAAAGGATTTAAACTATTAGTTAAAAAGGGGGATGGGAACAGAAAAGCATTTTATTTGCCTATTACAGTTACTATCCTGAGACAGATGCAGTGGACGGTTCATGCAGGTGCAGCAGGACACTTTAAATATAAAGTGTATTTCTGACAATGATGCTGTAGGTTATTCCCGATCCCAAACACCTGAAAAGTATTTCCAACTTTCCCTAATGAATTTACACAAGGAGGAACTGACATTAATTTTAGCTATTTATTAAATTAGCAAATGCCGAATTATCCAAGGTAAGCTAGTAACACTCTGCTCCACGGACCTCAGACAGTAACACGGTAATTACTCTGATTAGTGATTATTACATTTTTCCTGTTTTTCCTCCTCTTCTCTTCTTCTTTTTCCTCCCTGGGCATCGGAGGGCTTTGGTCTTTCTGATATGATAGTATCTGTTTGAATTAGATACCATTAATGGTGTCACACACTTATCAATCGTATCAATGTCACTTAAAGACGCCACAGTGTGTGATACAGAGGGGGGGGGGGGGGGGGTGCGCAGGGCAAAGCAAAGAATATTGTTTGTTTAAAAACCTTTTTCTAATTTTGAAATAATAGTGTAAAATAGTAGTAAATCAATATAGTAAAAGTCAAAATCTTAATTTCCCCCTTCCCTTTCTGCCCCTTTTGAATGGACGGCGCCCCTGACATGTTCCTGTACTGCCTATGCCACGGGGCGTCCTGATATACAGGGTTCAAGTCAATGTATTTTATATAGCGCCTTTCACTACCGAGTCCAAGGTGGCATGTTCCTGTACTGCCTATGCCACGGGCCGCCCTGATATACAGGGTTCAAGTCAATGTATTTTATATAGCGCCTTTCACTACCGAGTCCAAGGTGGCATGTTCCTGTACTGCCTATGCCACGGGCCGCCCTGAGCCCAACATGACGACCTTAACCCCTACCCAGCCCTAACCTTAACCATAAGTTACCAAACAAAATACGAGATTTTTGGCATGTTTAATTTTTTGATTGCATTCACCGATGTTAGTGGGGACCTGAGAAATGGTCCCCGCACCGTAGAAATAACAGGGCATTTTTGTTGGGATACCTAATCCCACCCCCCACACACACAAACACCTTTTACTATTTTATTGTGTTAAAATTAAGCTTTAAATTCCACATCCTACATATTCTTACTGAAGCCCCAGATATCTGTACGGCAGATCCGGTCCTAGCTGATGTGGAGCCCTAAGACAGCATCACCACCGGCGCCCCCTGCTTGAGGCAAAGTGAAACTGGCTGGCAAGTCGGCGCCCCCTCAGAAGGTGGTGCCCTAGGCGGCCGCCTATGTCACCTATAGGACTGACCGGCCCTGGCTGGGGTGGCATTAAACCCGGCCAATAACAGCACCTACGCCAGATTATAACTTTCTAAACACAAAGTAAACAGCAAGAGAAATTACAGCTGGCTGGCATTCATGCACAAAACCTCATTCAATGAGCACGTCGCTCACATGTTAATGCTGTTTGCTGTGCATATAAGACTAATCAGTAATAAAAATGCAAAGGATTTAAACTATTAGTTAAAAAGGGGGATGGGAACAGAAAAGCATTTTATTTGACTATTACAGTTACTATCCTGAGACAGACGCAGTGGACGGTTCATGCAGGTGCAGCAGGACACTTTAAAGATAAAGTGTATTTCTGACAATGATGCTGTAGGTTATTCCCGATCCCAAACACCTGAAAAGTATTTCCAACTTTCCCTAATGAATTTACACAAGGAGGAACTGACATTAATTCTAGATATTTATTAAATTAGCAAATGCCGAATTATCCAAGGTAAGCTAGTAACACTCTGCTCCACGGACCACAGACAGTAACACGGTAATTACTCTGATTAGTGATTATTACCTTTTTCCTGTTTTTCCTCCTCTTCTCTTCTTCTTTTTCTTCCCTGGGCACCGGAGGGCTTTGGTCTTTCTGACATGATAGTATCTGTTTGAATTAGATACCATTAATGGTGTCACACACTTATCAATCGTATCAATGTCACTTAAAGACGCCACAGTGTGTGATACGGAGGGGGGGGGGGGGGGGGGGGGGGGGGGGCGCAGGGCAAAGCAAAGAATATTGTTTGTTTAAAAACCTTTTTCTAATTTTGAAATAATAGTGTAAAATAGTAGTAAATCAATATAGTAAAAGTCAAAATCTTAATTTCCCCTTCCCTTTCTGCCCCTTTTGAATGGACGGCGCCCCTGACATTTTCCTGTACTGCCTATGCCACGGGCCGTCCGGATATACAGGGTTCAAGTCAATGTATTTTATATAGCGCCTTTCACTACCGAGTCCAAGGTGGCATGTTCCTGTACTGCCTATGCCACGGGCCGCCCTGATATACAGGGTTCAAGTCAATGTATTTTATATAGCGCCTTTCACTACCGAGTCCAAGGTGGCATTTTCCTGTACTGTCTATGCCACGGGCCGCCCTGATATACAGGGTTCAAGTCAATGTATTTTATATAGCGCCTTTCACTACTGAGTCCAAGGTGGCATTTTCCTGTACTGCCTATGTCACGGGCCGCCCTGTTATACAGGGTTCAAGTCAATGTATTTTATATAGCGCCTTTCACTACCGAGTCCAAGGTGGCATTTTCCTGTACTGCCTATGCCACGGGCCGCCCTGATATACAGGGTTCAAGTCAATGTATTTTATATAGCGCCTTGTACAAAATTATATAAATTATATATGATTACCCTTCTGCAGGTCTTCATTCAGCCTCTGAGCAAGTTCATTCACGTTCGTATTCTTCAGGATTATAACCATGACGTTGAGAGCATCAGCTTCACCGTAGTAATCTATCATCTTGTTGGCGAGGTCAATTATATCAAAGCCCTTCACCTGACCCCAGGGAAGGGGCTTTAACTCTTTATACTCTGTGTGACTCAGTTTCCATTTAAACTCCTTCAGCTGTTCACCATCGAGCTGCTTCAGATACTCCAGCAAGAGGTTGGGGAGCGAGGTCTGGGTCTGCAGAATGTCAGAGATGAGTCCATGAGACTCACAAACCCGTACATGGTCACTCACACACATGCACTGACCTTTCTGTTAACAGAAGGCAGGTTTCCTGCTCACAGTCTTATATGTCTGCTGGAGATACCTGCTGTGATTCTTTCATTACTATAGGAGACACGTGTGTTTATTTCTGCATTATTATTTAACCTTATTTAAGCAGGTTAGTCTCACTGATTTAAAAAATCTCTTTTAAAAGAGAGACCTGCCCAATATAAAGAGTTTCAAGTTAAGATCGAATACAGCACATTAAAACAATAGGGTCAAATCATAACAGACTGCATATTTTAGATTAAGTTATTCTGTTGCACCTGTCTGTACCATTTGGTGTAGGGCGGTAAGGAAGTAATATAATTATACATATTTTAGATTAAGTTATTCTGTTGCAGCCCGTCTGTACCATTTGGTGTAGGGCGGTACGGAAGTAATATAATTATACATATTTTAGATTAAGTTATTCTGTTGCAGCCCGTCTGTACCATTTGGTGTAGGGCGGTACGGAAGTAATATAATTATACATATTTTAGATTAAGTTATTCTGTTGCAGCCCGTCTGTACCATTTGGCGTAGGGCGGTACGGAAGTAATATAATTATACATATTTTAGATTAAGTTATTCTGTTGCACCTGTCTGTACCATTTGGTGTAGGGCGGTACGGAAGTAATATAATTATACATATTTTAGATTAAGTTATTCTGCTCCAGCCCGTCTATACCATTTGGTGTAGGATGGTACGGAAGTAATATAATTATACATATTTTAGATTAAGTTATTCTGTTCCAGCCCGTCTGTAACATTTGCTGTAGGGCGGTACAGAAGTAATATAATTATACATATTTTAGATTAAGTTATTCTGTTGCAGCCCGTCTGTACCATTTGGTGTAGGGCGGTACGGAAGTAATATAATTATACATATTTTAGATTAAGTTATCTGGTGCAGCCCATCTGTACCATTTGGTGTAGGATGGTACGGAAGTAATATAATTATACATATTTTAGATTAAGTTATTCTGTTCCAGCCCGTCTGTACCATTTGGTGTAGGGCGGTACGGTACGGAAGTAGCCTGGGGAAGAGCACTGTGGAGAGGGAGCTTTTTGTCTGCTATGTTCAGCAACCTTCAGGTGAAAATCGTTATTCAGCTTAAGCTTCCCTGCCTTTCAGTGTTTGGTATTTATGGACAAAATGCATCAAATGCCGAAATGCTGTAGCCAAACCTCTTGGTGAGCCATTGCTTAGATGATTATGGCTGTAAGGAAACCAGGTCCTGTGTATCAGTCTGACTCTGCAATAAAAACCAAAAGTAATGTTAGCTTCATATTCAAAAGTCTTAACAGCTGCAATATTTTACAACTAAAGCAAACTGGTCAGTTTTTACTCACACAGGCAGTTTGCAGTCGCAGGCAGAGATGTCCACTGATCATTTGGACTCATAACTATGGGCCATATTTCACCCTGTGTTTAGGTCAAAAAAGGATACAGCCATTACACTGCATGTTCCTTCAGTACTCAATGGGCACTTTGGATATTAAACTATACGCTTTTCTATCAATGTATTCAGTACTTGAAGTCGGTCAGTACTCACAGGTATGCAGTACCAGCACCTCTTTGTTTTTCTCTTCAGAGTACCGGCACCTCACAGTATCTGCTGAGAGTACTGGCACCTGGCACTGAATAACAAGGGGAGTACTGGCACCTAGCACTGAATAACAAGGGGAGTACTGGCACCTGAGACTGAATAACAATAGAATAGAATAGAAGCTTTATTGTCATTGTATATAAAATACACAACAAAACTAGGCATGCAACTACTGTTCAATGCAATAAAGAATCAGAAAAACACAGTCAAACAAATAAATATTGTCATGATCAGCTCCAAACGATCCTCATGTGTGCCACGCCCACCTCGTTACCTCCTTTTTCTGCCTGATTGTTCTCACCTGGTGCTCGTTAAACTCAGCCTGTGTTGTGTATATAGTCCTCGTCTCGGTTAGTTTTCCCGAGATTTGTCATTGACGTTTGTAGATGTGCTTTCCCCGGTCCTGTCTTCGGAATAAAACCCCGTTTCGTTGACTTCCTGGCTTGGTTTGCCTTCTTCCCCGTTCGCCTGCAGCACTTTACGTGACAAATACTTTTCTGTGTTTGCATATACAGTACTGTGCAAAAGTCTTAGGCAGTCCAAAGAAATGTTTAAAGCTGTTTATCTGGGTAGCAAGTGTACTTTGGCTTAGAACAAAAAACACAATTTAACATTAGAACATGTGCAAATTGAGAGTAACACAATAAAAACTAGTAATAATTTCTTCTGTTTTATAAAAAGTAACTGATATCTAGTTGGATGGCTAGATGAACACCGCTTCAGTTCCCAAACTTCTCCTCAGGGGCACCTCAGTCGTTACATGATTTTGTTAAATGTCACCAACAGCTCAATTAAATAATTAAATTAATTGGTTTAAAAAGTCAGTCACAGATTGACTAGTTGTATGGGGTGTGCTGGTGGCCAAGTCAAAAAATACATGGCTGCACTGGACAGTTGCTGCAAATACTGGGGTGATTTTAGCAGAGGTTCTGAAATGGCTAAGCTGACACACTTTGACAGGCATAATATCATAGTTTTACACCAACACGAGGATAATCTAAACATAATTTTATTTGCCAACTAAAGACAAATAGCAAGTAGCAAATATCAATCCTTGGGAAGAATAAGATTGGATTAGTATTATTAAACTGGGTTTTATAATCACTAAAGACTAATATTGCACACGGATTATTTTTTGTTGTTGTTCAGTGATCTCTTGGCCCAAGGGAAGACACTGTCCTTGAGTGTGGAGGTGCGTGTTTTAATGGACCCCTATCACCTACCAGAGGGCAGCAGGTCAAACAAGTGGCCCGTGGGATGGGCAGAGTCTCTGAGGATGTTTTGAGCTCTGGAGAGGCAGAGGGATCTGGAGATGGCCTCCAGGTGTCACACACGTACGGGGTACGGACCGGGAAGCAGAGGCAGGACTTCAGGAATCGGGGAACACGGGGTTTAATCAAAAAGTACAGACAAGCAGGGCAACGGAACAGGCAACAAACTCAAAATGACATTAATGACCGGACTGGAGAAACCTACTCAAACGCAGACTTGAATAGATCAGACTAATTCAGCAGTGTGACTGTGTCTGACCTGTGTGTCTCAAAGCGAGCAAAGAAGCAGTTTAGCTCCCCTGCCAGTGGGGCGTCTGCATTAACAGTATCGGTGTTGCTGCTCTTGTAGTCTGTGATCTGCTGTATTCCCTGCCACACCCGCCTTGGTTGCCGTCTGTGAAGTTGTCCTACATTTTCATTTTCTTTTGCTGTCTTGGCAGCTTTGATGCACTTCCTCAGGTCATCTCTCCCTGTGCAGTACTGTACCCTGTCCCCTGTGCTGTACTGTACCCTGTCCCCTGTGCAGTACTGTACCCTGTCCCCTGTGCAGTACTGCATCCTGTGCTGTACTGTACCCTGTCCCCTGTGCAGTACTGTCCCCTGTGCTGTACTGTCCCCTGTCCCCCTGTGCTGTACTGTACCCTGTGCAGTACTGCCCCCTGTGCTGTACTGTCCCCTGTCCCCTGTGCTGTACTGTACCCTGTCCCCTGTGCAGTACTGTGCCCTGTCCCCTGTGCTGTACTGTCCCCTGTGCAGTACTGCCCCCTGTGCTGTACTGTCCCCTGTCCCCTGTGCTGTACTGTACCCTGTCCCCTGTGCAGTACTGTGCCCTGTGCTGTACTGTACCCTGTCCCCTGTGCTGTACTGTACCCTGTCCCCTGTCCTGAAGGCAGTGTCACAGTTCCTGATGAGTGAGTGAACTTCTCTCATTATCCAGGGTTTCTGATTTGGAAAAACCTTGGCGAGTTTGTTGACACTGACATTGTCAGCACAGCTTGCAATGTAGAACAGCAGAGTTTGTTCGTCCTGCTCTAAGTCCTGATATTTAAATAGACTGCACTCATTGTGTGTAGTTGGGAAATAGCGCCCCCTGGGCAAGTCTTACTTTCTTCCTGAGGGGGATATAGGCTGGTATGAGGAGAAGAGCAAGGTGGTCTGACTGGCCTAAATGTGGTAAAGGCACAGTTCTGTAGCCATGCTTAATGTTAGAATAAACACTGTCAAGTGTGTTTGCCCCCTGCTGGCAGAGTTCATGTATTGAGTGAATTTGGGGAGAACAGTCTTTAGCCATCCCTGAATGAAGTCAGCAGCTATAAGATTAATTCCATCAGGATGAGCCTGCTGCTGCTTGTTTAAAGTACTGTATAGTTAGTTCTGGGCAGTGCAAACATTGGCATCCAGAGGGAGGTAAAGTTACTACAGTTAGCTCTCTCGGTAAATAAAAAGGTCTTTATATGACTGACAGAGCCTCCAAATCAGGAGAAAAGTGACTGTCTGTGGTTCGACTGTGTGAGAAGTGAAAGGTGACAAGGGGAGTACTGGCACCTGGCACTGAATAACAAGGGGAGCAATGGCATCTGATTCTGAATAACAAGAGGAGTACTGGCACCTGGCACTGAATAACAAGGGGAGCAATGGCATCTGATTCTGAATAACAAGAGGAGTACTGGCACCTGGCACTGAATAACAAGGGGAGCAATGGCATCTGATTCTGAATAACAAGAGGAGTACTGGCACCTGGCACTGAATAACAAGGGGAGCAATGGCATCTGATTCTGAATAACAAGAGGAGTACTGGCACCTGGCACTGAATAACAAGGGGAGTACCGGCACCTGGTACTGAATAACAAGGGGAGCACTGGCACCTGGCACTGAATAACAAGGGGAGTACTGGAACCTGGTACTGAATAACAAGAAGAGTACTGGCACCTGGCACTGAATAACAAGGGGAGTACTGGAACCTGGTACTGAATAACAAGGGGAGCAATGGCATCTGATTCTGAATAACAAGAGGAGTACTGGCACCTGGCACTGAATAACAAGGGGAGCAATGGCATCTGATTCTGAATAACAAGAGGAGTACTGGCACCTGGCACTGAATAACAAGGGGAGCAATGGCATCTGATTCTGAATAACAAGAGGAGTACTGGCACCTGGCACTGAATAACAAGGGGAGCAATGGCATCTGATTCTGAATAACAAGAGGAGTACTGGCACCTGGCACTGAATAACAAGGGGAGTACCGGCACCTGGTACTGAATAACAAGGGGAGCACTGGCACCTGGCACTGAATAACAAGGGGAGTACTGGAACCTGGTACTGAATAACAAGAAGAGTACTGGCACCTGGCACTGAATAACAAGGGGAGTACTGGAACCTGGTACTGAATAACAAGAAGAGTACTGGCACCTGGCACTGAATAACAAGGGGAGTACTGGCACCTGGCACTGAATAATAAGGGGAGTACCGGCACCTGGTACTGAATAACAAGGGGAGCACTGGCACCTGGCACTGAATAACAAGGGGAGTACTGGAACCTGGTACTGAATAACAAGAAGAGTACTGGCACCTGGCACTGAATAACAAGGGGAGTACTGGAACCTGGTACTGAATAACAAGGGGAGTATTGGCACTTGGCTTTGAATAACAAGGGGTTCACTGGCACCTGGCATTGAATAACAAAGGGAGCACTGGCACCTGGTACTGAATATCAAGGGGAGTACTGGCACTGGATAACAAGGGGAGCACTGGCACCTGGCACTGAATAACAAGGGGAGCACCGGCACCAGGCACTGAATAACAAGGGGAGTACCGGCACCTGGCACTGAATAACAAGGGGAGCACTGGCACCTGGCACTGAATAACAAGGGGAGTACTGGAACCTGGCACTGAATAACAAGGGGAGCAATGGCATCTGATTCTGAATAACAAGAGGAGTACTGGCACCTGGCACTGAATAACAAGGGGAGCAATGGCATCTGATTCTGAATAACAAGAGGAGTACTGGCACCTGGCACTGAATAACAAGGGGAGCAATGGCATCTGATTCTGAATAACAAGAGGAGTACTGGCACCTGGCACTGAATAACAAGGGGAGTACCGGCACCTGGTACTGAATAACAAGGGGAGCACTGGCACCTGGCACTGAATAACAAGGGGAGTACTGGAACCTGGTACTGAATAACAAGAAGAGTACTGGCACCTGGCACTGAATAACAAGGGGAGTACTGGAACCTGGTACTGAATAACAAGAAGAGTACTGGCACCTGGCACTGAATAACAAGGGGAGTACTGGCACCTGGCACTGAATAATAAGGGGAGTACCGGCACCTGGTACTGAATAACAAGGGGAGCACTGGCACCTGGCACTGAATAACAAGGGGAGTACTGGAACCTGGTACTGAATAACAAGAAGAGTACTGGCACCTGGCACTGAATAACAAGGGGAGTACTGGAACCTGGTACTGAATAACAAGGGGAGTATTGGCACTTGGCTTTGAATAACAAGGGGTTCACTGGCACCTGGCATTGAATAACAAAGGGAGCACTGGCACCTGGTACTGAATATCAAGGGGAGTACTGGCACTGGATAACAAGGGGAGCACTGGCACCTGGCACTGAATAACAAGGGGAGCACCGGCACCAGGCACTGAATAACAAGGGGAGTACCGGCACCTGGCACTGAATAACAAGGGGAGCACTGGCACCTGGCACTGAATAACAAGGGGAGTACTGGAACCTGGTACTGAATAACAAGGGGAGCACTGGCACCTGGCACAGAATAACAAGGGGCGTAAGGGCACCTGGCACTGAATAATAAGGGGAGTACCGGCACCTGGTACTGAATAACAAGGGGAGTACTGGCACCTGGCACTGAATAATAAGGGGAGTACCGGCACCTGGTACTGAATAACAAGGAGAGTACTGGCACCTGGTACTGAATAACAAGGGGAGTACTGGAACCTGGTACTGAATAACAAGAAGAGTACTGGCACCTGGCACTGAATAACAAGGGGAGTACTGGCACCTGGCACTGAATAACAAGGGGAGCAATGGCATCTGATTCTGAATAACAAGAGGAGTACTGGCACCTGGCACTGAATAACAAGGGGAGCAATGGCATCTGATTCTGAATAACAAGAGGAGTACTGGCACCTGGCACTGAATAACAAGGGGAGTACCGGCACCTGGTACTGAATAACAAGGGGAGCACTGGCACCTGGCACTGAATAACAAGGGGAGTACTGGAACCTGGTACTGAATAACAAGAAGAGTACTGGCACCTGGCACTGAATAACAAGGGGAGTACTGGAACCTGGTACTGAATAACAAGAAGAGTACTGGCACCTGGCACTGAATAACAAGGGGAGTACTGGCACCTGGCACTGAATAATAAGGGGAGTACCGGCACCTGGTACTGAATAACAAGGGGAGCACTGGCACCTGGCACTGAATAACAAGGGGAGTACTGGAACCTGGTACTGAATAACAAGAAGAGTACTGGCACCTGGCACTGAATAACAAGGGGAGTACTGGAACCTGGTACTGAATAACAAGGGGAGTATTGGCACTTGGCTTTGAATAACAAGGGGTTCACTGGCACCTGGCATTGAATAACAAAGGGAGCACTGGCACCTGGTACTGAATATCAAGGGGAGTACTGGCACTGGATAACAAGGGGAGCACTGGCACCTGGCACTGAATAACAAGGGGAGCACCGGCACCAGGCACTGAATAACAAGGGGAGTACCGGCACCTGGCACTGAATAACAAGGGGAGCACTGGCACCTGGCACTGAATAACAAGGGGAGTACTGGAACCTGGTACTGAATAACAAGGGGAGCACTGGCACCTGGCACAGAATAACAAGGGGCGTAAGGGCACCTGGCACTGAATAATAAGGGGAGTACCGGCACCTGGTACTGAATAACAAGGGGAGTACTGGCACCTGGCACTGAATAATAAGGGGAGTACCGGCACCTGGTACTGAATAACAAGGAGAGTACTGGCACCTGGTACTGAATAACAAGGGGAGTACTGGAACCTGGTACTGAATAACAAGAAGAGTACTGGCACCTGGCACTGAATAACAAGGGGAGTACTGGCACCTGGCACTGAATAACAAGGGGAGCAATGGCATCTGATTCTGAATAACAAGAGGAGTACTGGCACCTGGCACTGAATAACAAGGGGAGCAATGGCATCTGATTCTGAATAACAAGAGGAGTACTGGCACCTGGCACTGAATAACAAGGGGAGCAATGGCATCTGATTCTGAATAACAAGAGGAGTACTGGCACCTGGCACTGAATAACAAGGGGAGCAATGGCATCTGATTCTGAATAACAAGAGGAGTACTGGCACCTGGCACTGAATAACAAGGGGAGTACCGGCACCTGGTACTGAATAACAAGGGGAGCACTGGCACCTGGCACTGAATAACAAGGGGAGTACTGGAACCTGGTACTGAATAACAAGAAGAGTACTGGCACCTGGCACTGAATAACAAGGGGAGTACTGGAACCTGGTACTGAATAACAAGAAGAGTACTGGCACCTGGCACTGAATAACAAGGGGAGTACTGGCACCTGGCACTGAATAATAAGGGGAGTACCGGCACCTGGTACTGAATAACAAGGGGAGCACTGGCACCTGGCACTGAATAACAAGGGGAGTACTGGAACCTGGTACTGAATAACAAGAAGAGTACTGGCACCTGGCACTGAATAACAAGGGGAGTACTGGAACCTGGTACTGAATAACAAGGGGAGTATTGGCACTTGGCTTTGAATAACAAGGGGTTCACTGGCACCTGGCATTGAATAACAAAGGGAGCACTGGCACCTGGTACTGAATATCAAGGGGAGTACTGGCACTGGATAACAAGGGGAGCACTGGCACCTGGCACTGAATAACAAGGGGAGCACCGGCACCAGGCACTGAATAACAAGGGGAGTACCGGCACCTGGCACTGAATAACAAGGGGAGCACTGGCACCTGGCACTGAATAACAAGGGGAGTACTGGAACCTGGTACTGAATAACAAGGGGAGCACTGGCACCTGGCACAGAATAACAAGGGGCGTAAGGGCACCTGGCACTGAATAATAAGGGGAGTACCGGCACCTGGTACTGAATAACAAGGGGAGTACTGGCACCTGGCACTGAATAATAAGGGGAGTACCGGCACCTGGTACTGAATAACAAGGAGAGTACTGGCACCTGGTACTGAATAACAAGGGGAGTACTGGAACCTGGTACTGAATAACAAGAAGAGTACTGGCACCTGGCACTGAATAACAAGGGGAGTACTGGCACCTGGCACTGAATAACAAGGGGAGCAATGGCATCTGATTCTGAATAACAAGAGGAGTACTGGCACCTGGCACTGAATAACAAGGGGAGCAATGGCATCTGATTCTGAATAACAAGAGGAGTACTGGCACCTGGCACTGAATAACAAGGGGAGTACCGGCACCTGGTACTGAATAACAAGGGGAGCACTGGCACCTGGCACTGAATAACAAGGGGAGTACTGGAACCTGGTACTGAATAACAAGAAGAGTACTGGCACCTGGCACTGAATAACAAGGGGAGTACTGGAACCTGGTACTGAATAACAAGAAGAGTACTGGCACCTGGCACTGAATAACAAGGGGAGTACTGGCACCTGGCACTGAATAATAAGGGGAGTACCGGCACCTGGTACTGAATAACAAGGGGAGCACTGGCACCTGGCACTGAATAACAAGGGGAGTACTGGAACCTGGTACTGAATAACAAGAAGAGTACTGGCACCTGGCACTGAATAACAAGGGGAGTACTGGAACCTGGTACTGAATAACAAGGGGAGTATTGGCACTTGGCTTTGAATAACAAGGGGTTCACTGGCACCTGGCATTGAATAACAAAGGGAGCACTGGCACCTGGTACTGAATATCAAGGGGAGTACTGGCACTGGATAACAAGGGGAGCACTGGCACCTGGCACTGAATAACAAGGGGAGCACCGGCACCAGGCACTGAATAACAAGGGGAGTACCGGCACCTGGCACTGAATAACAAGGGGAGCACTGGCACCTGGCACTGAATAACAAGGGGAGTACTGGAACCTGGTACTGAATAACAAGGGGAGCACTGGCACCTGGCACAGAATAACAAGGGGCGTAAGGGCACCTGGCACTGAATAATAAGGGGAGTACCGGCACCTGGTACTGAATAACAAGGGGAGTACTGGCACCTGGCACTGAATAATAAGGGGAGTACCGGCACCTGGTACTGAATAACAAGGAGAGTACTGGCACCTGGTACTGAATAACAAGGGGAGTACTGGAACCTGGTACTGAATAACAAGAAGAGTACTGGCACCTGGCACTGAATAACAAGGGGAGTACTGGCACCTGGCACTGAATAACAAGGGGAGCAATGGCATCTGATTCTGAATAACAAGAGGAGTACTGGCACCTGGCACTGAATAACAAGGGGAGCAATGGCATCTGATTCTGAATAACAAGAGGAGTACTGGCACCTGGCACTGAATAACAAGGGGAGTACCGGCACCTGGTACTGAATAACAAGGGGAGCACTGGCACCTGGCACTGAATAACAAGGGGAGTACTGGAACCTGGTACTGAATAACAAGAAGAGTACTGGCACCTGGCACTGAATAACAAGGGGAGTACTGGAACCTGGTACTGAATAACAAGAAGAGTACTGGCACCTGGCACTGAATAACAAGGGGAGTACTGGCACCTGGCACTGAATAATAAGGGGAGTACCGGCACCTGGTACTGAATAACAAGGGGAGCACTGGCACCTGGCACTGAATAACAAGGGGAGTACTGGAACCTGGTACTGAATAACAAGAAGAGTACTGGCACCTGGCACTGAATAACAAGGGGAGTACTGGAACCTGGTACTGAATAACAAGGGGAGTATTGGCACTTGGCTTTGAATAACAAGGGGTTCACTGGCACCTGGCATTGAATAACAAAGGGAGCACTGGCACCTGGTACTGAATATCAAGGGGAGTACTGGCACTGGATAACAAGGGGAGCACTGGCACCTGGCACTGAATAACAAGGGGAGCACCGGCACCAGGCACTGAATAACAAGGGGAGTACCGGCACCTGGCACTGAATAACAAGGGGAGCACTGGCACCTGGCACTGAATAACAAGGGGAGTACTGGAACCTGGTACTGAATAACAAGGGGAGCACTGGCACCTGGCACAGAATAACAAGGGGCGTAAGGGCACCTGGCACTGAATAATAAGGGGAGTACCGGCACCTGGTACTGAATAACAAGGGGAGTACTGGCACCTGGCACTGAATAATAAGGGGAGTACCGGCACCTGGTACTGAATAACAAGGAGAGTACTGGCACCTGGTACTGAATAACTAGGAGAGTACTGGCACCTGGTACTGAATAACAAGGGGAGTACTGGCACCTGGCACTGAATAATAAGGGGAGGACTAGCACCAGGCACTGAATAACAAGAGGAGTACTGGCACCTGATTCTGAATAACAAGAGGAGCACTGGAACCTGGTACTGAATAACAAGGGGAGCACTGGCACCTGGCACTGAATAACAAGGGGAGTACTGGCACCTGGCACTGAATAACAAGGGGAGCAATGGCACCTGATTCTGAATAACAAGAGGAGTACTGGCACCTGGCACTGAATAACAAGGGGAGTACTGGCACCTGGCACTGAATAACAAGGGGAGCACTGGCAACTGGTACTGAATAACAAGGGGAGCACTGGCACCTGGCCTTGAAAAACAAGAGGAGCACTGGCACCTGGTACTGAATAACAAGGGGAGTACTGACACCTGGCACTGAATAACAAGTGGAGCACTGGCACCTGGCCCTGAAAAACAAGGGGAGCACTGGCACCTGGCACTGAATAACAAGGGGAGCACTGGCACCTGGCACTGAATAACAAAGGGAGCACTGGCACCTGGCACTCAATAATAAGGGGAGTACCGGCACCTGGTACTGAATAACAAGGAGAGTACTGGCACCTGGTACTGAATAACAAGGGGAGTACTGGCACCTGATTCTGAATAACAAGAGGAGCACTGGAACCTGGTACTGAATAACAAGGGGAGTACTGGCACTTGGCACTGAATAACAAGGGGAGCAATGGCACCTGATTCTGAATAACAAGAGGAGTACTGGCACCTGGCACTGAATAACAAGGGGAGCATTGGCACCTGATTCTGAATAACAAGAGGAGTACTGGCACCTGGCACTGAATAACAAGGGGAGTACTGGCACCTGGCACTGAATAGCAAGGGGAGCATTGGCACCTGATTCTGAATAACAAGAGGAGTACTGGCACCTGGCACTGAATAACAAGGGGAGTACTGGCACCTGGCACTGAATAACAAGGGGAGCAATGGCACCTGATTCTGAATAACAAGAGGAGTACTGGCACCTGGCACTGAATAACAAGGGGAGTACTGGAACCTGGCACTTAATAACATGGGGAGTACTGGCACCTGGCACTGAATAACAAGGGGAGCACTGGCAACTGGTACTGAATAACAAGGGGAGCACTGGCACCTGGCCTTGAAAAACAAGAGGAGCACTGGCACCTGGTACTGAATAACAAGGGGAGTACTGACACCTGGCACTGAATAACAAGTGGAGCACTGGCACCTGGCCCTGAAAAACAAGGGGAGCACCGGCACCTGGCACTGAATAACAAGGGGAGCACCGGCACCTGGCACTGAATAACAAGGGGAGCAGCGGCACCTGGCACTGAATAACAAGGGGAGCACTGGCACCTGGCCCTGAAAAACAAGGGGAGCACTGGCACCTGGCACTGAATAACAAGGGGAGCACTGGCACCTGGCACTGAATAACAAGGGGAGCACTGGCACCTGGCACTCAATAATAAGGGGAGTACCGGCACCTGGTACTGAATAACAAGGAGAGTACTGGCACCTGGTACTGAATAACAAGGGGAGTACTGGCACCTGATTCTGAATAACAAGAGGAGCACTGGAAACTGGTACTGAATAACAAGGGGAGTACTGGCACTTGGCACTGAATAACAAGGGGAGCAATGGCACCTGATTCTGAATAACAAGGGGAGTACTGGCACCTGGCACTGAATAACAAGGGGAGTACTGGCACCTGATTCTGAATAACAAGAGGAGCACTGGAACCTGGTACTGAATAACAAGGGGAGTACTAGCACCTGGCACTGAATAGCAAGGGGAGCATTGGCACCTGATTCTGAATAACAAGAGGAGTACTGGCACCTGGCACTGAATAACAAGGGGAGTACTGGCACCTGGCACTGAATAGCAAGGGGAGCATTGGCACCTGATTCTGAATAACAAGAGGAGTACTGGCACCTGGCACTGAATAACAAGGGGAGTACTGGCACCTGGCACTGAATAGCAAGGGGAGTACTTACACCTGGCACTGAATAACAAGGGGAGCACTGGCACCTGGCCCTGAAAAACAAGGGGAGCACTGGCACCTGGCACTGAATAATAAGGGGAGTAGCGGCACCTGGTACTGAATAACAAGGGGAGTACTGGCACCTGGTACTGAATAACAAGGGGAGTACTGGCACCTGGCACTGAATAACAAGGGGAGTACTGGCACCTGGTACTGAATAACAAGGGGAGTACCGGCACCTGGCACTGAATAACAAGGGGAGTACTGGCACCTGGCCCTGAAAAACAAGGGGAGCACCGGCACCTGGCACTGAATAACAAGGGGAGTACCGGCACCTGGCACTGAATAACAAGGGGAGTACCGACACCTGGCACTGAATAACAAGGGGAGTACCGGCACCTGGTACTGAATAACAAGGGGAGTACTGGCATCTGGTACTGAATAACTAGGAGAGTACTGGCACCTGGTACTGAATAACAAGGGGAGTACTAGCATGTATTTTGTGGAATTTGTGCCGTAAGTTTCGGGTACGTGCCGTAAGTGTTACGTGCCGTAAGTTTAGGAGGATGCCTGCAGGTCCTTCGGACGTCCTGCCCACTCGCCGATTGGTCAACTGCTCCCTCGACTCCGCCCTCTGGACCTGACCCCGCCTCCCTTGCCCTCGGAGCAGTTTCCGGTTCATCGGCTGAAGAGATTGCTTCTTTGTCCCTTCGTCTGCCCGCTACTTGCTTCTCGCCTGCTAGCTCGCTCTTTGTTCGCTTTTGCTTTGTTTGATTGACTGTGTATGACTGATTTGCCCTCGACTTTCGATTCTCGCCTCGCCCTTATTTGTACTTTCGCCTTGGTTTCTGATTGCTTGATTGGTTTTGGACTTTCGCCTGTGTTTCGACTTCGCCTCTCGGTTTTCCCTTTTGATACCATTGCCTTGGCTTGGTGTTTCGTGTTTCACTAGGTGTGTAGGGAGTGTCTGCCTTTTTGTTTATTCGTTAACGTGGGGATTATTGTTTGTTTGGTCAGGGAGGTAGATTTAGGCATTGTTGTTTCGTTTCACCATTTTCTTTGTGTTCCCTTAGGTAGTTCAGCTTGGGTTACTCGGTAGATGTGCTTTTGTTTGTTTCTTTGGCCTTTGTCACTCCTGACGTTCGTTACACCTAGTGTTTGTACTGTGTTTGTGAAAAACTATAAAAAAAACTATAAAAAAAGACTCCCTCTGTGTCCCGTGTTCCCTTCTCCTAGCCCTAGTTGTCCTGTCCTCCCCAATCCCTCCTTCCCTTTCACTTTGTTGCGGTCCAACCCTAGACTGGATCGTAACACCTGGCACTGAATAATAAGGGGAGTACTGGCACCTGGCACTGAATAACAAGGGGAGTACTGGCACCTGATTCTGAATAACAAGAGGAGCACTGGAACCTGGTACTGAATAACAAGGGGAGTACTAGCACCTGGCACTGAATAGCAAGGGGAGCATTGGCACCTGATTCTGAATAACAAGAGGAGTACTGGCACCTGGCACTGAATAACAAGGGGAGTACTGGCACCTGGCACTGAATAGCAAGGGGAGCATTGGCACCTGATTCTGAATAACAAGAGGAGTACTGGCACCTGGCACTGAATAACAAGGGGAGTACTGGCACCTGGCACTGAATAGCAAGGGGAGTACTTACACCTGGCACTGAATAACAAGGGGAGCACTGGCACCTGGCCCTGAAAAACAAGGGGAGCACTGGCACCTGGCACTGAATAATAAGGGGAGTAGCGGCACCTGGTACTGAATAACAAGGGGAGTACTGGCACCTGGTACTGAATAACAAGGGGAGTACTGGCACCTGGCACTGAATAACAAGGGGAGTACTGGCACCTGGTACTGAATAACAAGGGGAGTACCGGCACCTGGCACTGAATAACAAGGGGAGTACTGGCACCTGGCCCTGAAAAACAAGGGGAGCACCGGCACCTGGCACTGAATAACAAGGGGAGTACCGGCACCTGGCACTGAATAAAAAGGGGAGTACCGGCACCTGGCACTGAATAACAAGGGGAGTACCGACACCTGGCACTGAAAAACAAGGGGAGCACCGGCACCTGGCACTGAATAACAAGGGGAGTACCGGCACCTGGCACTGAATAACAAGGGGAGCACCGGCACCTGGCACTGAATAACAAGGGGAGTACCGGCACCTGGCACTGAATAACAAGGGGAGTACCGGCACCTGGTACTGAATAACAAGGGGAGTACTGGCATCTGGTACTGAATAACTAGGAGAGTACTGGCACCTGGTACTGAATAACAAGGGGAGTACTAGCATGTATTTTGTGGAATTTGTGCCGTAAGTTTCGGGTACGTGCCGTAAGTGTTACGTGCCGTAAGTTTAGGAGGATGCCTGCAGGTCCTTCGGACGTCCTGCCCACTCGCCGATTGGTCAACTGCTCCCTCGACTCCGCCCTCTGGACCTGACCCCGCCTCCCTTGCCCTCGGAGCAGTTTCCGGTTCATCGGCTGAAGAGATTGCTTCTTTGTCCCTTCGTCTGCCCGCTACTTGCTTCTCGCCTGCTAGCTCGCTCTTTGTTCACTTTTGCTTTGTTTGATTGACTGTGTATGACTGATTTGCCCTCGACTTTCGATTCTCGCCTCGCCCTTATTTGTACTTTCGCCTTGGTTTCTGATTGCTTGATTGGTTTTGGACTTTCGCCTGTGTTTCGACTTCGCCTCTCGGTTTTCCCTTTTGATACCATTGCCTTGGCTTGGTGTTTCGTGTTTCACTAGGTGTGTAGGGAGTGTCTGCCTTTTTGTTTATTCGTTAACGTGGGGATTATTGTTTGTTTGGTCAGGGAGGTAGATTTAGGCATTGTTGTTTCGTTTCACCATTTTCTTTGTGTTCCCTTAGGTAGTTCAGCTTGGGTTACTCGGTAGATGTGCTTTTGTTTGTTTCTTTGGCCTTTGTCACTCCTGACGTTCGTTACACCTAGTGTTTGTACTGTGTTTGTGAAAAACTATAAAAAAAACTATAAAAAAAGACTCCCTCTGTGTCCCGTGTTCCCTTCTCCTAGCCCTAGTTGTCCTGTCCTCCCCAATCCCTCCTTCCCTTTCACTTTGTTGCGGTCCAACCCTAGACTGGATCGTAACACCTGGCACTGAATAATAAGGGGAGTACTGGCACCTGGCCCTGAAAAACAAGGGGAGCACTGGCACCTGGCACTGAATAACAAGGGGAGTACCGGCACCTGGCACTGAATAATAAGGGGAGTACCGGCACCTGGCACTGAAGAACAAGGGGAGTTCTGGCACCTGGTACTGAATAACAAGGGGAGCAATGGCACCTGGCACTGAATAACAAAGGGAGTACCGGCACCTGGCACTGAATAACAAGGGGAGCACTGGCACCTGGCACTGAATAACAAGGGGAGTACCGGCACCTGGCACTGAATAATAAGGGGAGTACTGGCACCTGGTACTGAATAACAAGAGGAGTACTGGCACCTGGCATTGAATAACAAGGAGAGTACTGGCACCTGGCACTGAATAACAAGGGGAGCACCGGCACCTGGCGCTGAATAATAAGGGGAGTACTGGCACCTTGTACTGAATAACAAGGGGATTACCGGCACCTGGCACTGAATAATAAGGGGAGTACCGGCACCTGGTACTGAATAACAAGGAGAGTACTGGCACCTGGTACTGAATAACTACGATAGTACTGGCACCTGGTACTGAAAAACAAGGGGAGTACTGACACCTGGCACTGAATAATAAGGGGAGTACTGGCACCTGGTACTGAATAACTACGATAGTACTGGCACCTGGTACTGAAAAACAAGGGGAGTACTGACACCTGGCACTGAATAATAAGGGGAGTACTGGCACCTGATTCTGAATAACAAGAAGAGCACTGGCACCTGGTACTGAATAACAAGGGGAGTACTGGCACATGGTACTGAATAACAAGGGGAGTACTGGCACCTACTACTTAGGGCCACTGGTCCACAGGAGAGTGGGTGGTTCCAGGAGCTCATCAAAGGCTATCGAAGGTTTATACTCAACACTCACAACGAGTTCACTTACGCATCATTGCCATCACATGTATTCCTTATTCATTCCACGCATCTTCAACGCTATGCATGTGCGAGATGCAGTACCACCAATAATCTTGGAGGCAGTATTATGGAGTCAGAATAAAACCACTGGTGTCCTGCATAATACCATAACCGTACTACTGAATAATTACTGTATCATGAATTACTTGTTTTATATGTTCATGTAACAGAATAAAATACTACAGCACTCCTTTTAATAACATATCTATTCATTATTATTAGATTAGCTATGTACATTGTAAGACATTAAAAAACAAAACATTCACGGTCTTAGTAGACTGAAATGCTGAAGCAGCGTCGTACAGAAGAGTGAGTCAGAACTCCTCCATAATGATATGAGTGACTGATAAAGTCACACAGGAAATAATTACTTAGAGTCATTGCTGCTAAAGGTGATGCTACAAGCTATTGAATGATTGTACTTAGTTTTTCACACATGGCTTCTTCAGTTTGGTTTCATTATTGTTATAAATAACATAAATAAATAATAACATGCTGAACTGTTGTTTGTATTTATATTGATCTGTGTGGGGAAATTCTCTTTATGCTTCCGCCAACTTGCTCACTGTAAGTGAGATCAAGTTGGTTATGAAGGGCAGCCACCCATAGCAGCACTCAGGGAGCTGGGAGCTAAGGGCCTTGCTGAAGAACCTGCAGATGGGCTCAGACCAGTGACCTTCTGATCACAGGCACAGAGGCTTAGCCCACTGAACCACATGCTGCCCCCCACACCTGAAGGCAGATTTAAATACATTTAGAACCTGGTAAGGTCCAGGTAATTTTTTTCAATTATTATGCCCTTACATGCAAAACTTTCTTTTTCACTTGACTGTATGTTTTCTCATCATGTTACCTAATAGCAGCATTTAGGGAGAAAACAATAAAGGCCCAAGGACTGATCCCTGTGGTACTCCTTATTGGACCGGTGACTTTGACAACAGAGTACGGTTATTTGCCAGAGCATACTGATGTCAATTAGTCAAAGAGGATTTAAACCAATTCAACGCCTTTCCACATAATCCATCATCAAATTCAAGTCTATGTAATAGATTAAATTGGTCAATTGTCACGCTGTCAGGAACAATTGCCAGTGTTATGAATTATATGACTATAGTTAAAGCAGTTTCAGTTCTGTGTCCCTGACAGAATCCTGTCTGGAATCGATCCAATATTTTGTGTGTCTAAAAGTATGACTGCTGTAACTGAGCAGTAACTACTTCTTCTTCAGAACTCTGGACAGAAATGGTACATTAGAGACAGGTCTGTAATTGCTGAGCTTCTATGGGTCCAAACTTGGTTCCTTCAGTAGTGGTCTCATTCCTGCTACTTTACATTGGTCAGTGTCATTGCCTGGGGACAGGGACGCATTCATTGTGGCAGTTATGGGTCTTGCCAGAACTCCCTGGAATTCTGTAAGAAGTGGAGTGGGGATTGGGTCCAGAGGACAAGTGGTCAGTTTTGTTTCAGTTATTATTGTTTGAACTCCTGCTCATTGATTATTTCAAAAACATCAAGGGTGTCTTCGTCAGAGTTATCTGTGACTCATTTGAACATGAGTCTTTACGTGCTGTAAGTTCCCCAGGGCTGTGCTCGTGTTTTTTCCTCAGCTCCGTTACAGTATCTTATCCACGCCATTCCTCCCTTCTGGGTCCCAGAGTTGAAAAGGACGCTGTCCAGCCGTCCCGACAGCTTTGCTCATTGACTCTGTTATTGCCTTTTCTGACTTGCATATTGCCTGTGTATTGACTTTGGAATGTATTCTGTTTTGTGTTTAATTCTCGCCTCACCCATTATTACAGGAGTTTGGTCTACTACCAAACTACTGAGGTGCCTGACACCGGGCATGGCTTGGCTGACACGCTTGATGGTAACGATGCTAGACTTACCCTAGTTAACTTTGGTTGCTGTATATGCTACACAATTAGACGAATCTTGATGTTGAATACAAAGATGTCCATTTATTCCAATGCAGCACATAACAGGTATCACCAGTAAGTTCGTGACAAGCCGCACAACAAAGCGTTGCTTGTTCGGCGTCACGTAAGCGTAAGCGGTCAAAAACCCTTTGCCCTTCTGGGTCAAACGACCTGCCCACAACATTGAATTTGCTACCTTTATACCTGAAACAATTACATGCGCCACCCCGTGTTCCACCTGGGACATTACAACATTTAACAAAAGCAACATTTGGCGCTTACACCCATTTTGTACCTTTGCTGTGTTTGATTTGCTGTTTGGCTTTCGACCCCCCCGCTCGGTTTTCTTTCGTTTACGTCTTCGCCCCCCCCCCCCCTCGGACACTGTCACTCTGGCTTGTGTGCATGTTCTGCATCTGTGATGGCATTGGTGCGTAGGGAGTGACCGCCATTTTGTTTTGCGAGTGTGTGTTTGACTCTGTTCCTTTCGTTAGGTGTCAGGTGGAGTGTTTGTCTTTTGGTTTCCTTTTCTTTTGCTCTTAGCTGAGATCAGCCGTGGGTGGCTTGGTAGTTGGGAGTTTTGTTTGTTACTTTGGCCTTGGTCACTCCTGAAGTCGTCTGCACTGGGTTACTTGTTCAGTGTCAGCATTGTGTGTGAATAAAATATGAAAGTACAAAGTAATCCCTTTGTCCACTGGTGTTCCCTTGTTCCCCTTATCCTCTTTGTCCCTTTATCCAATTCCCCTTCCCTTTAATACTGTTACACTCCAACTATAGACTGGAGATCGTAACACATGTTTGAAGGCAATTGTTTGTAATTTTATTGTTAAAGTCCATAAAATGTTTCCTACCAATGTTACTTGGTAGCAGAGGTTAGTTAGAGAAGCTACAGCCTTAATAAGGTAGTGAGGGTTATTTCTATTGCCATCAATAAGGTCAGAGTAACAGGCTGAATGAGCTCTATGTAGGGCTTGCTTGTATTGTTGCAGGCTGTTGGACCATGCAAACTCCTCCCAGCGCACCTGTAGCAGGCATTCGGTGATCCTGATTGGCTGGGAGCTGGGAGGGAGCAAAAACATGGACCGTCTGGGGTTCGCCGAGGACTGGGTTGAGAAACACTGCTCTAAATGAATCTCCAGTGTGGCCAGATGAATGTATTACATCATAAAAGATGTATGATGTAGCATGTTGAACATGCTACAGCACCAAAACCAACTGACACACCAATTAGCTCATACACAACAAACACTCATGTACTCAGGTAGAGACTAATATGCTTGACATATCATTCTCGTTCATGATGGGTTTTTAATTACTAAGCCTAGGTTAAAAATATTAAATATTAAATTGATTTGATTTGATCTTCTACCTCAAGTTCAGGTCTAAAAGCATTGAGGCTGCCACCCATTATATCTGCTCTGGGGAAAATGCCCTCCTGTAGCCACTAGGGGAGCTCTCACCTTCTCTCAACCCTGATAAATATCTGATTGTCTTATGCAGTCTAGCAAGCTTTATAATCTGTGTCAATGAGCACTGCCTTTACACTGACACCCCTGCTTAGAGGTAGTTAAGTTAAAGTTACATGACCAATTGCATACAGCAGTTTAACAGTAAATTCTCACTCTTTTATCATTTTCCCCAAAACTGGAACCATATATTTTATTCACTTTTATATCACAGGTGATGGTAAGGTGGCCAAATGTAACTTAAAATTCTAAGCCAGCACAGAAACACTGTTTTATAAGTTGAAACATTTTTTTACAGTGATAACAACTTCAATGCACTCAAATGAAGTACACTCCGAATACTACACTGACACAACTGAAAGTCAAAAACTGTTTGTTACAGTGTAACTCCTGGCTCCGATTCCACATTCATACACACCTCCAAACAGAACTGGCAGCTACTGCTCCACTAAAATCATGCTGCCTGTTATTGTTCTGCTGCACATGTGGGTCACTGCAGGACTGTCACCAGTTCACACTGGAATCTGATTCTGGCCACATTTATAAAATAATGTAAATCAGGCTAACAAAAAAATCATATCTGAGCAGAAAATCAGAATTGAATATTTGGGATTGCTGTGTTGTCACCTGCACTGAGAAAATTTGCTTTATATTTTTATCTCAAGTTCTTGAAACAACTCATATTTAGGTAGCTAATTTTTGTAAGTTTAACCTGTGGAATTATTTACAATGTATAAGTGAAACTTGAGGCTGTTTGTACCCACATGGAAAGAACCTATATGAGGATATATGCGCATATACACTCACCTAAAGGATTATTAGGAACACCTGTTCAATTTCTCATTAATGCAATTATCTAGTCAACCAATCACATGGCAGTTGCTTCAATGCATTTAGGGGTGTGGTCCTAGTCAAGACAATCTCCTGAACTCCAAACTGAATGTCAGAATGGGAAAGAAAGGTGATTTAAGCAATTTTGAGCGTGGCATGGTTGTTGATGCCAGATGGGCCGGTCTGAGTATTTCACAATCTGCTCAGTTACTGGGATTTTCACGCACAACCATTTCTAGGGTTTACAAAGAATGATGTGCAAAGGGAAAAACATCCAGTATGCGGCAGTCCTGTGGGCGAAAATGCCTTGTTGATGCTAGAGGTCAGAGGAGAATGGACTGACTGATTCAAGCTGATAGAAGAGCAACTTTGACTGAAATAACCACTCGTTACAACCGAGGTATGCAGCAAAGCATTTGTGAAGCCACAACACGCACAACCTTGAGGCGGATGGGCTACAACAGCAGAAGACCCCACCGGGTACGACTCATCTCCACTACAAATAGGAAAAAGAGGTTACAATTTGCACGAGCTCACCAAAATTGGACAGTTGAAGACTGGAAAAATGTTGCCTGGTCTGATGAGTCTCGATTTCTGTTGAGACATTCAAATGGTAGAGTCAGAATTTGGCGTAACCAGAATGAGAACATGGATCCATCATGCCTTGTTACCACTGTGCAGGCTGGTGGTGAAGGTGTAATGGTGTGGGGGATGTTTTCTTGGCACACTTTAGGCCCCTTAGTGCCAATTGGGCATCGTTTAAATGCCAAGGCCTACCTGAGCATTGTTTCTGACCATGTCCATCCCTTTATGACCACCATGTACCCATCCTCTGATGGCTACTTCCAGCAGGATAATGCACCATGCCACAAAGCTCGAATCATTTCAAATTGGTTTCTTGAACATGACAATGAGTTCACTGTACTAAAATGGCCCCCACAGTCACCAGATCTCAACCCAATAGAGCACCTTTGGGATGTGGTGGAACGGGAGCTTCGTGCCCTGGATGTGCATCCCACAAATCTCCATCAACTGCAAGATGCTATCCTATCAGTATGGGCCAACATTTCTAAAGAATGCTTTCAGCACCTTGTTGAATCAATGCCACGTAGAATTAAGGCAGTTCTGAAGGCAAAAGGGGGTCAAACACCGTATTAGTATGGTGTTCCTAATAATCCTTTAGGTGAGTGTATGAAACCTATATGCAGTATATATGCATATATATGCTGCATATATGCGTATATAGGCAAAATTGAGGTGCATATATGTGCATATACAGGCCATATAGGTCTCCTGTATTGCTTCTTTATATCCACATATAAGCCCTATATGTACATACAAGATATGTCTCCTATATAGCTCATGGCAGGATCTGGTCATTTTAGCTCATATCTCACTTTGGCAACTGTCATACATGATGCCTAGCTCATATTTTCTATTATCAAGGCAATAACTAAGAACTAACAAAAAAAAAAAAAAAAAAAACTTATGTGCGAACACGTGAAATTGGTATCACATGTAATTGGCATGTTATGCAATTTAACTATGGCAAATAAGTGAGAGGAGATGGAAAGCTATGATGTCTACACGTTTTCCTGAAACATTTACTATGCAGTTGTATTTAGAAGAACATTTCTTTTTCACGCCAACCTTCGGAGGGAGAGGGAGAAACAGAGGAAAAAGAAAAAGCAATTTAATGGTGACAGTGGCACAGATGGGACAGTGGGTCGTTCCATGATCGGAAGGTCGGGGGTTTGAATCCTGGCTCCTGCAGGTGCAGATTGTCGTTGTGTGACATGACACTTGCTAAATGTTAATAAAAAAATTTTAATTTCTACATTTTGGGCTTTTATTTATGTTGTCTAGCAGCTATGGATTTTAATAATTTTAGTAACATATAGGTGAACATATAGGTAAACATATAGGTGCATATATGCACACACATATATATGCAAATATGTACCTATATAGGTACATATATGTACGCATATATGTGCATATATGTACATATAATATAGGAAACCGGCCAATTTTATATATGTCACATATATTAAAAACCTATATCAAACCCTATACATATATGTTTCTATAGGTTAATTCCGTGTGGGTGTGGAAATTCAAAATGTATGACGCAAAATTAATTTTTTTATTTAATTTCATTTTTTAATTTTATGGTAAGTTTCCATTTTCTACTCTATGCTGAGGCTGGTCAGACAGGCTCTGCAAGTTCTACAGGAGCAGGAAGCATGTGTAACACGTAGATCACGCAGAAAACAAGCCCTGTGTTTATTAATGATATCACATTGGTCTATTCAGTAACTAATGTAACAAAGTACTGTGTAAATGTATGACGCAAAATTAATTTTTTTATTTAATTTCATTTTTTAATTTTATGGTAAGTTTCCATTTTCTACTCTATGCTGAGGCTGGTCAGACAGGCTCTGCAAGTTCTACAGGAGCAGGAAGCATGTGTAACACGTAGATCACGCAGAAAACAAGCCCTGTGTTTATTAATGATATCACATTGGTCTATTCAGTAACTAATGTAACAAAGTACTGTGTAGTAAGAATTCCTGCACAAAACAGCTCACAGAGGAACACTGAGACACCCACGCAAAGACATAGCAACATTCTTATGTGGCTGATTATAGTGATTTAAAATTATTAATTTGTAAGAGTTTTTTTAATATTATTTTTACTTGGGTCTTTAGCATGTCACACTGGAATTAAAAATCATAAACTACTACAAAAGGAACTAAAATCATTTTGCTAAAATATTGTCCGTCTTACCTTGAGAACTGAACAGGAACGTAGACAAAACCTGGTGATGCTGGCTTTGAAGAGAGAAGTCATTAGTTCTAAAGATGTTGCAACTTCCTTTTTTGTAGTCATGGGGCGGGACAAAGCACATGAAAGTGTGAAAGGAGGGTGGAACAGTTCAGTGGACGGACGGACAGATCCTGGTGGTTCTGGTCTTCCATCCACAGTAAATGACCTGCAGATACTGTAGATCCGATCTGGTGCACCTTTAATGTCCTGGACACATCTGATCCCAAACCGGGAGGTGATGTTCACAGTCGAGACACTTTGTGGGAAAACTTTTGAAGTTTGTGATTGTGTGCAGTCTGTGCCACATTTGGTCCGTGTCACCCTGGTGGAAGTGTGACTCTGCACGCTCCCGATACCAGCATTTCACGTGCTTTACAGCACTCCGAACTCCATATGAAGCAGCTTTGTAAGCGCTCATATCTCCGGTGGTGAGTCCTGCGTTTTACGCGTTCACTGCCTCATGGATAGTTCTATCCACCCATGGTTTTTGATTAGCAAAGATCTTTATTGTTGCCGTGGGGATTACATCATTAGCCAGCAAAAAGAGATGAAAGGGATGACTGGACTAGGCTGTGAAACAACAAGAGTACTAGGACAAGCAGGTGGAATGGGCGGAGCTGGTGCTGGGCATCATGACCTTTACAAAAAGCCAATGGGACCAGGAACCACACAAGATCAGACATCAATGAGACCCAGGGAGCAGGGAAGATGGCAACAGAGCATTGAACCAAAGGGGAATCATGTCAGATAGAGGGAGCATAAGACACCAAACACAGGTCAACAGAATGGGGAGCACCACTGGGAACAGGACTTGGGGACTAGGGCAGTATGGATCACTGACAGGTCACCAGGGAGGACGGGCCAAGGGAATGCCACCGAGGGAAAGACACGGGGACCAGGACTGAGGAAGGGGAAGGCCTGAGATCTGGAGGGAAGGTGGGACAGAAACTCGAGAACATATGAAGCTGCGGGCCCTACAGGCAGTCCATGGGGCCTCAGGCATTGGGACAAGAACTGGAGAGCGCTAACTGCTGCGGGTCCGGCCCACGAGGAAGGCCTGGTTGGACTTGGGTCGAGTTAAGAGATTATTGCTGAGGATGGATTTGGGGCAGCAGGAGCTGGCAACACTGGCGCCTTGTGGTCCTGTGGTGAACCGGCAAGGGTCACTGAGTCGGCCCAGAAGGGATCTGGGTGGCACAAACTCAGTCTGTGCCTTCGGCGTCCCTCCAGGATATGGGGAGCCTATCTAACCTTCTTCACCACCGTTTATGATGTCAGTGGCCACCCCAGGTCTGGGAGATGTGAGGCTGAAGCTGGAACCTGCTGCTGGGCAATCATGACCAAGGAACTGGAACAGGGGCCAGAGCAACGGCCATAGCATCCAACTGCAGATCCTCCAGTGGGGCATCCTCTGGGTCACTGTCCACTGTAACTGAAAGCGGCCACAGGAGACAGAGGATAAATACTGTACTGAGGGGCGAGAGTGACGGCCATAGCATCCGACTGCAGATCCTCTAGTGGGGCATCCTCTGGGTCACTGTCCACTGTAACTGAAAGCGGCCAGAGGAGACAGAGGATAAATACTGTACTGAGGGGCGAGAGTCCAAGTCTTTAGAGTCCTGGTGCTCCCTGTGTTGCTGTATGGCTGTGAGACATGGACGCTATCCAGTGATCTGAGATGAAGACTGGACTCCTTCAGTACTGTGTCTATTCGGAGAATCCTTGGGTATCGTTGGTCGAATGAGCGTTTGCTAGAGGAGTCCCCTATGAGGCACATTGCATTGTGAGGTAGCGTCAGTTATGACACTAAGGCTAATCTGGCTCCCAGAAGCCTCATTGCTGAGGACCCGAGCAGCTGGACCAGGCCGAGGGGACACCCACATTTTCGGAGGGTGGGACTGGACCGTGTGTCTACCTGGGGGGTCGCCAGCTGGGATCCCGAGGAGTTTCGCCGTGTGGTGGGTGCAGCAACGTGCTCCATCAGCACATGCTCCCCAACCTGACCTGACCTGACCTTGCAGATCATTAGTTTGACCAAGTGATCTTCATGTTGTTGATTGAGTCATATTTCATAAGAATGCTGGCGTTTCTGCTTCATAATGTGAAATCTGCATAGAAATGGCCTCTGAAATGGCATAGAACAATGTATTCACCTCCCTCTCGATGTTTTTTTGCATTAAAAAGTTATGTAGTCAGTGTCATTTGTCATGAGTCCTGCCATTAATTACTCAGAAAGCAATTTTTAAAATATAAATACAGCCGCCCTGGTTTCTTAAGAGATGTGAAGTGCATGTATGTGCATCCAAACTTCTTTAGGAGGCATTATATCAATATATCGATATCTATTTGCATTATGTCAACATATGTTTGCATTTATTGACCTGATCAATATTTTTTCCTACCAGAATGGATTCTGCACCAGTTTTATGCTTTGAGTCCAATGGAGAGCTCACCCTGCGACCCTCACCTGAGGCACTGGCTGGGCAGAGAGCCCACGTGGGCCAGACTGGGACAGGTACATTGTGCGAGGTCAAGGATCCGGTGGCGGTCTGGATGGAGGCCACAAGCAGAGTGATGGCTCAAGGAGGAGACCCCCTGAAGAGGCAGGGCCAGAGGAGGAACATGACCCCACTATTTCCTCTTTGCATCTTACCGACAGTCCCCTCACTCTATACTCCTCACCCGCTGTGGCAGAGCCCCACGACACCTAAACCACCCATAGCCCCCCCACCGACACCTCAACCACCTATAACCCCCCGCCGACACCTCAACCACCAATAGCCCCCCGCCGACACCTCGACCACCCATAGCTCCCCGCCGACACCTCGACCACCCATAGCCCCCCGCCGACACCTCGACCACCCATAGCCCCCCACCGACACCTCGACCACCCATAGCCCCCCTCCGACACCTCGACCACCCATAGCCCCCCGCCGACACCTCCACCACCCATAGCCCCCCGCCGACACCTCGACTCGACCACCCATAGCCCCTCACCGACACTCCCTTTACTGTCCCACTGACACCCGCATCCACCCTTGCAGCCAGTCGCCCCGGCAACCTGCCCAGGTTAAAGCCGAAGCCCCCCCTGAGTGGAAGGCAGCTGAAGCCTCAGCCAGGACACAGGGTCTCCCCCTCCCACCTCCTGTGAGCCATCAGCTCTACACCTGCAAGCAGTGTGGGCAACCACAGAAGGAGGAGGTTGGGCACAGAAGGTTCAAAATAAATTCTTCTGTGAAAAGGCAGAAGGGAAGAAATATGAAGAGGTGAAGGCTCAGCACAAGGAGCCGCATTCATTAAATGCTTTTTACAATTAATTACATTTTTATGATTGATGTATCTTATGTTGTGTAATTTAAATTTATCTTTTATATAATAAATTATTGCATTTGTATATAGTTTATGTAATTTGTATAAATTATATATATATATATATATATATATATATTTATATATATATATATATATATATACACTCACCTAAAGGATTATTAGGAACACCATACTAATACGGTGTTTGACCCCCTTTCGCCTTCAGAACTGCCTTAATTCTACGTGGCATTGATTCAACAAGGTGCTGAAAGCATTCTTTAGAAATGTTGGCCCATATTGATAGGATAGCATCTTGCAGTTGATGGAGATTTGTGGGATGCACATCCAGGGCACGAAGCTCCCGTTCCACCACATCCCAAAGATGCTCTATTGGGTTGAGATCTGGTGACTGTGCGGGCCATTGTAGTACAGTGAACTCATTGTCATGTTCAAGAAACCAATTTGAAATGATTCGAGCTTTGTGACATGATGCATTATCCTGCTGGAAGTAGCCATCAGAGGATGGGTACATGGTGGTCATAAAGGGATGGACATGGTCAGAAATAATGCTCTTGTAGGCCGTGGCATTTAAACGATGCCCAATTGGCACTAAGGGGCCTAAAGTGTGCCAAGAAAACATCCCCCACACCATTACACCACCACCACCAGCCTGCACAGTGGTAACAAGGCATGATGGATCCATGTTCTCATTCTGTTTACGCCAAATTCTGACTCTACCATTTGAATGTCTCAACAGAAATCGAGGCTCGTCAGACCAGGCAACATTTTTCCAGTCTTCAACTGTCCAATTTTGGTGAGCTCATGCAAATTGTAGCCTCTTTTTCCTATTTGTAGTGGAGATGAGTGGTACCCGGTGGGGTCTTCTGCTGTTGTAGCCCATCCGCCTCAAGGTTGTGCGTGTTGTGGCTTCACAAATGCTTTGCTGCATACCTCGGTTGTAACGAGTGATTATTTCAGTCAAAATTGCTCTTCTATCAGCTTGAATCAGTCGGCCCATTCTCCTCTGACCTCTAGCATCAACAAGGCATTTTCGCCCACCGGACTGTCGCATACTGGATGTTTTTCCCTTTGCACACCATTCTTTATAAACCCTAGAAATGGTTGTGCGCGAAAATCCCAGTAACTGAGCAGATTGTGAAATACTCAGACCGGCCCGTCTGGCACCAACAACCATGCCAAGCTTAAAATTGCTTAAATCACCTTTCTTTCCCATTATGACATTCAGTTTGGAGTTCAGGAGATTGTCTTGACCAGGACCACACCCCTAAATGCATTGAAGCAACTGCCATGTGATTGGTTGATTAGATAATTGCATTAATGAGAAATTGAACAGGTGTTCCTAATAATCCTTTAGGTGAGTGTATATATATAATGTTTTGCTGAAGTAAGGTGTTTATAAGACTTTGTTTCCGAATTAAAAGCTAAGTTATTTTTTGCAGTTATTTCCAGAGCTACGACTGGAGCTGGATTCAGACCCACGAGCTCTTGGTCCAGAGCCCAGTGTTTCACTCCTAGGCAGACGTCTTATAGGGGCAACGGCACTGGGGTATGTGGGGCCCATAACCCAAGAGCGACAGAGCCGACCATCCATGGTGAATTTCAGGGGCCCTCGTGGCAAGTGGGGCCCCTATGGGGGCCATGCTAATCTTCTCTCTATCATTCCATTTTTAGTATATGTGCTGCCATAGCAAGCAAAATGCTTCTGTTTCTACATGTAAGTACATTTATAAGCAGCATCTCACAATCTACACAGTTTATAACCCTTTAATGCGTCTTTTTAGTGAGTCCAAAGCTGTTTTGCCCATGGCCTCTGCAACAACTGAGCACTGCGTCTAACTTTGTCTGCATACCAGTTGCACATAATGTACAAGGCAGGGACTGAACAAGCAAATACATGTTCATTTAATCATCACCCACTTCCAGAGAGCCCTGACGCATAATCACCACCTGACACTGTGTTTCTGCTGGATAGACTGTCAGATCTTCCAGTGACGGCAGATCAATGTGGAGGGTGAAGGACCCAGTATGGTCACTGGTAAAATGGTATGTGATGCAGGACTGGAAAACTGGAAAATAATACTCATTCAGGGTATTTTCCTTTGTTTCGTTCCACTCGTCAGGGTTGCCCATTAAGTCCTCTTTTATTTGCTGTTGCCATTGAACCACTCGCCGCTGCCTTCCGGTCCAATCCTCATATAACTGGACTGGTTAGAAACAGTCTTGATCAGAGAGTGTCTCTCTATGCTGACGATTTGCTACTTTACATTTCTAATATTTCTGTTTCAATTTCTGCTGTGCTTGATATTCTCGAGTCATTTGGTTGCATTTCTGGTTATAAGGTAAACTTGGACAAGAGCGAATTCCTTCCCTTGAACAATGCTGCCCGTAATATATCTTTGGATTTTCCATTCAAAATTGTTCAATCGGGTTTTACATACCTCGGTATTCAGGTGAGAGCCAAATTTAAGGACTTGTTTATGTTCCATTTTGCCCCCTTGCCGACTCGAATTCAGGAAGATTTTCATCGCTGGTCGTTATTGCCCTTGTCCCTGATAGCCAGGTTAACACAGTCAAAATGACTATTCCCCCCAAATTGTCATCTTTTTCAGTGCATACCAGTATTTCTTCCTCAAACTTTTTTTTTTTTCAAAACTGGACTCTTTAGTTTCAGAGTTTATTTGGAATAAGAAAGTTCCTCGACTCAGGAGAGAACTTTTACAGAACCCAAAGTCCCTTGGTGGTTTGGCCTCGCCTAATTTCAGGTTTTACTACTGGGCAACATATATCAGAATAATTCATCTGTGGACTCATCTAGAAGCGCAGCCAGACCCTCCTTGATGGCTGAACATGGAGTCAGTTTCTTCTAAACCGGCTTCATTGACGGCCCTCACTCATACTCCTCTTTCTTTTGCACTCTCCCTCTATTGTAAAAACATTATAGTTAGGACCACTTTACGAATTTGGAACCAGTTTCGACGCCACTTCGGTCTGCAGGCATTTTCTTTTTCGCCTCCAATATCAGCCAATCCTGTTTTTCACCCCTCTTTGATTGATGCTGCATTCTCTTTGTGGTCCAATCTGGGTATTAAGACATTCAGTGATTTATATATTAATTATACATTTGCATCATTTCAGCAGCTTCCACAAAAGTTTTTGTTGCCAAGTACACACTTTAGGTTTTTGCAGGTCCGTAGCTTTGTCCGCAATTTGAGCCCCCATTTTCCGAGTCTCCCAGGGACCTCACCCGTAGACTCCTTCCTGACCCCGTTCCTTTCCATAAAAGGGCTGATTTCACGTCTGTATAATCTTATTTCTGCGTTGCGTCCATCATCTCTTGATAATATTAAGGTGGGAGGGAGATTTGGGAGAGGTCATTCCAGAGGAGATGTGGGATGCCATTCTATGTCGAGTTCACTCTTCATCTATTTGTGCTAAACTTAGCTTGATTCAGTGTAAAATCCTACACCGTACTCACTTCACTAAAGTCAGGCTTTCCAAGATCTATAATGATGTTGACCCTACGTGTGAGAGATGTCACCAAGCCCCAGCTACTCATATTCATATGTTCTGCTCATGCCCTTCTTTACATGCCTTTTGGCTGCAGGTATTTAGTTCACTTTCTGTCTGTGTTGCGGTTCAAATTGAACCAGTTGCACTCACAGCACTATTTGGGGTGTTGCCCCTTAATCTACAGCTTCCAAAATATAAAGCAGATTTTGTGGCATTTGTTACTCTACTAGCTAGACGGCTGATTCTGCCGTCTTCTGTTCCTCCCCCTCACTCCTCATGGATTAAGGATGTTCTGTTTTTTGTTGAAAAGATAAGGTGTACACTGAATGCTTCACTGCATAAGTTTAATAAGATATGGGGTAATTTTTTTGCATATGTTCAAAAATTAGGGTTGGCAGCTATCCCTGAGTAACTGAGGTTTAATCTTATATTTTGTAGCCTTGCGGGTCTGGAATGTTGTCTGTTGTTTTTGCGTAATGACAATCCTGCATCTGGTTCCATTTACATTTACATTTTACGCCCTTAGCCAGAGCGACTTACATGATAAGTGCTTTAAGACTCTACAATGAATTTTTCCCGATACTAGCTCAATTAAACCAAGGCTATGAATACCATCGATCTAATACTCTGTTGGGAAAGTGCGTTTTTTTTTTTTTTTTATAAAAGGAAAAAACTGAGTATAATGTCAGAAGTGCTAATTCAGGTATTTCTGGAAAAGGTGTGTTTTAAGTCGTCTTTTGAAGACATTCAGTGACTCAGCTGTTCGGACATCTAGTGGGAGTTCATTCCACCAACTTGGTGCCAGAACAGAGAAGAGCCGAGAGGTGTGTCTTCCTTGTGCCTTGAGGGGTGGTGGGACCAGTCGAGCAGTGCTGGAGGATCGGAGAGATCGTGGTGCAGTGCGGGGTGTGATGAGGTCTTTTAGGTAGGATGGAGCCAGATCATCTTTGGCTTTAACATTGGGTGACCAACAGGTTTGACTATTAGCTACATATGGTGTTTTCTTTTTTTTTTTTTTCTCTTTTCCTTTTTTTTTGCAGGGGGGGGGGCTTTTTTCTCTTCTATGTCTGACTTTTCATTAATGCTGAAAATGTTTTCCTGTACATTTTCATGTCATTCAAAGTTCAATAAAAAAAAAAAAAGAAATGCCAAACGTTAAGAGGAGGTGATCCAAAGTGCTGATACAGGCAAACCGCTCTAACAGGTCCATCAGGCTCAGGTGTGCAGGAATTCCAGTGGGGGGGGGGGGGGGGGTGTGGACAGGCTGGGTGTGACGGAATGGAGGCTTCACTGATCCAACAGCAATGAGCTAGGTGTGCAGTGTAAATGACCATGGTAATATACTCTATGCAGAGCACACAGACACACACAGACCCCCCCCCCCCCACACACACACACACAAGTTGGTCTTCCTATCTTTTAATTTTTAAAATTTTTTTTATATTCCCTCCACCACCCCCCCTCTGCTTTATTTCTATTCAAATATTTATTTATTTATCTATTTATGTATTTATTTTTATTTACTTCCTCAAGAGAAGGAGAGGGAGAGAAAGGGGGGAAAAAAGGAGAAGAAGGGGGATAGAGAGAGAGGGAGAGAGAGAGAAAAAAAAAGAAAAAAAACAGTCTGCTAAAGAGAGAAAACAACAACCAACCAACATCTGTACAAATCACAACGTTAAATGTCTAAGACCCAACCTGACACATGCGTATAGACAAACAGGCGCTCACATACACAAGCATACGCTCCCACCCTCATGCACACATAAACAAGTATTCACCCATTCGCCCAACATGGAGACACACAGAAATGAACGCCGTACACACACTCACACTCCCCATATATACTCTATACTCCGACATCCAGGCACCACCGCCCCCAGAGGGGCAATCCGCCACCAGACCTCGGAGATGGATCCCTTTTTTCCTCTGGCGTGGGGACAAGAAGACCACCCCGGACCCCGCAGCAGCCGAGAAGCCCACCAGCCCAGACCCCGACCGGACGGCCAGCCCCCCCCCAGCCCCCGGCTCCAGATGGCAAACAGAGAATGGGGGTGTGAAAAGACCCCATGCTTCCCTTCGCCCGCTCAGATGTGGTGTTGGTGCGTGGTGCTTTAAAACAGGGGAAGGGCATGGCGCCAACCACCCTCTGCCAATCAACAGCTGGTGTCAGCTCGGCCCCTCCCCAGAACCCTCAATGTCTATGTGCCACTTAAAATTGAGAAGTGGGCACTGGCACCAGAGGTAAGGCTAAGTAAACAAGGTTTGACAAACTTTAAAAGCGCTAGGTGGATTGTGATCCACGGGAGCATCCTGGTGTTCACAGGAAAGTGAAAGCAGGGTTCCACTGGTTAGTGGGTACAGGGTTTCCACGGTTTAGTGGATGCAGGGTTTCCACGGGTTAGTGGATACAGGTCGGCAGGACTGTGGTCTTGTCGGGGTGTGCGTGGTTGGCAGACGTCTGTCCCAGAGGACTGTAAATGAGTGTGTGATGTGCACAGTATGAATGTGTAAGGCATGTGGCTTGGATGAGTGAGACGAGTGTGAAATCAGAAACCTGGCCAGTCAAAAATATCAGATAAACGAGCTCATAAGTATTTGGAAATACTTATTTTAAGCAGAAATTGAGGTGCAAAAGATTTCGTAAACTTATCGTAAGACGGAGAGGTCGGGACGGAAATCTCCGTATCGATTACCCCACGACTGCCTGGTCCCTATTATTGGAACTGCAATGCGGATTGAAATTCCTGCTGCCGGGATGTGCATTTGGCAAACATAAAATTGTGACTGTTTTGTGTTTTGTTTGATGTTTTGCATTGTAATAAGTTACCTGAATGTTGTTTTAATGAAGGAGTATTAGGAGTAGGATTGCGCAGTATAAAATTAACAGTCTGCTCTGTCGCAATGAAGAATCTGCTTTTGCTTTCCCACAACGATGAATTGCTTAATCTCTGTGTGTTTGTTTAGAGGATAACGGTTGAACGGTAAAAGAGTACAGAAATGGGTGGTTCAGACAGCAAAGAGAAAAATGGGGGGCCAGACCGCGCATATGACCCTGAGGGTCCGACAGAGATTGAGCAGCGAATGAGAAAGCATGGCTGGCGAGGGCCAGGAGAGAAGCGTACATGCCGAGATATTGTAGAAACTGAGATAGGAGAAGGTTTCAGGAAGGAATGTGCTGAATGGTGTAAAATTACGGGTGGGCGTTTGCCAGAAAATGGCACGTCTGACCCAGTAATAATACAGCAGAACTGAAGGTCGGAAAAGGCGAGTAATAAGGGACTGAGGGGGGGGGGCGCTAGAGAGCACCACATGGCGTGGACGTAAATTTAGAGTGCTCCCTCAAAACCTCGACAAATCTGTGTTTTTTTCTTCTATTTTCATCGTGAAAATTTGCTCGCCACTATATAGCAGTAAAATGAAGAAGGCTAAACTCAAGAAAGACGATTCACCAACTTTTTCAGGTAATCAGCGGGCAGAGAAATTGCCGTCTAATGAAAGCAAGGCGGTTGGCGATATTATCGCAGCCACAGATTCAACTGTCATTCTATCGGCGATTCAAACTATGAGTAATAGTATGAATGATAGATTTAACTCGCTGGAAGCTACTTTATCTCAGCTGCAAACGACACTCTCTGAAACCACCTCGTGTATTGCTGACCTTGAGGGCGCTAAAGCTGAGCATGAAGCCCGCATTTCTGTCCTGGAGGCCTCCTGTAAGGAAATTGTTGCAGTTAACAAGGCCCTACGTGCTAAATTGGATGACCTCGAGGGTCGTTCTCGACGAGCGAATATCAAGATCGTGGGGTTACCCGAGAACGTGGAGGCTGGCCGTCCAATTGAGTTTGTGGAACAACTCATCCCGAAACTTCTGGGTACTGAGAACTTTACCGAACGGATTAAAGTTGACCGTGCACACCGCACCGGGCCTTTACCATCAAGAGGAGGACGTCCCCGAATCATGATCGCGAGGATACATCATTATCCGGTCAAAGAGGCGATTTTGTGACTCGCGCGGCAACATGCCCCCTTAAAATTTGGCGGAGTACTCATCTCCATCTTCCCGGATTTCACGGCAGAGGTACTTTCTCAGCGGAGGGCGTTTGATGGCATGAAAAAGAAGCTAAAGGAGGCCGGTATCCGATTTGGATTGCTCTTTCCCGCACGTCTTATTTTCACCCAGGACAATAAAAAGAAGATCTTCGGCTCGGTGCCGGAGGCTGAAGAGTTTCTGAAGTCTATCGTGGGGCAGGACCCTTCTTGATCTGCAACGCAGGACTGTTTCTCAGTGCTGTGACCATTGTTGAAGGACTTAAACTTTTTGTTTATTGGCCTTTACTGGATGCTGTGAGTATATTCTCATACGGAAAAAAAAAAAGGGGGACATTTATAGATCGTTCAGAAAGCGATTTTTAAAATATAAATACAGCCGCCCTGGTTTCTTAAGAGATGTGAAGTGCATGTATGTGCATCCAAACTTCTTTAGGAGGCATTATATCAATATATCGATATCTATTTGCATTATGTCAACATATGTTTGCATTTATTGACCTGATCAATATTTTTTCCTACCAGAATGGATTCTGCACCAGTTTTATGCTTTGAGTCCAATGGAGAGCTCACCCTGCGACCCTCACCTGAGGCACTGGCTGGGCAGAGACCCCACATGGGCCAGACTGGGACAGGTACACTGTGCGAGGTCAAGGATCTGGTGGCGGTCTGGATGAAGGCTGAACGACAGTCTGCAACGCACACTTGGCGTCATTGGATTTCACACACATGTAAAAGAAAAGCTAACTTTTATGCGCAAGCTACGTTTGATACTTTTTCTCTATGTCTAAATGTTCACTCCTCGCAAATGTCTAACTTACATTTTACAATGCAGGGACTGTAACTAGAGATATGCTAGTTATAAATACAGTAATCATTACTTTATTTAGGCAGAATAAATTCGTTGTGGTTTCCAAGCTCATTAATGTTAACGTTAGCGGTCTTCCACTGATAGTGGCATTAGCTAGCTTTGTGGTTAGCTAGTCTATGATGAGCCATAATTTAGCAATGGATAACGTCATACTGCAAATTGTAAAACATACATTTTCAATATAACAGGCCAAGGAGAGATGATACGTCTTACTGCTATAACGGTCACGCTATTAAAGAAATACTTCAGTCTCATTGTCAAAAGTTAAAAGGACAGTCAGTCAACTACACTGTGAGGGTTTCGGTTGGGAATCAAGAGGACACTGGCGCGGAATCCGGTGCAAGGAGTTTTAATAATTCCTGACACTAAACAACAGTCCAAAGACCGAGAGGTCAGCCGGCGAAACGTATCCCTCAGAAACAAGGTAAGGAGCAGGCGGAATCGATGTCGTGGGACGGGCTGGGGTCGGGCGATCTGCGGAATCGGTCTTGGGGGGCTGGGCTGGTCTCGAAGTCGGGAAGCAGGCGAGGGTCAGGCGATCGGCGTCGGTCATCAAAAGGGCTAGGGCAGAAACTCGGGGTCTAAGAGGTAGAGCAACAATGGTCAGAATACACGGAGAGGCAGATAACAGGTAAACGCTTGAACTCTGGAAAATTCCTAGAAGATCTCGCATCAGGGTGCAAGATCGAACGGTAGATATAGTCCCTCCTTTCCGGACATAAGCAGTAACAGCTGGTGGAGGGTGATGAATCGAGAACCGGGAAAACCGGACAGTCCGGTAAAGCGGCGTCTGCCTGAAAGATCAAAACAACGGGAGGGCAGGAGCGAGGAATCCCCGATGGCGTGGCTGTGGTGACGTCAGTTGGGAACTCCCCGGGGTCGATCCGTGACACTACACTGTAACAACGTAACGTAATTACTAGCTAATTCCGCTTCACTCTCGGCTTATTTAACAGCAGCAAAACTGGACATGATAGTCACGAATTTTGTCATGCTTATTTGAGTTAAGAGAACTGATGGGGATGTTCTTTTAATTGTTATTCAAGCAACGTATGTCTTATGACCAACTCACCATGAACATACTTCACCGATGATCTCACTCGCGGATAACTGGTTCTCTCTGCCCGACTCTGGCTGGATCAGCAGGTTGCAGGAAGTGTGACGCGTTATACACGAGTGTTGCCAACAGGTGTAGAGTGCCCTTCTGGTGGACAAACTATACAACGCCGACACTCATGACATGCTTGAAGGGTGTTTCGTCCGTTTTTATTTTATTTTTGAAATATTCATTTATCGGCCATTATAAATGCCGATACCGATAGTTTGGAAAATGCCTAATATCGGCCGATAATATCGGCCTGCCGATAAATCGGTCGGGCTCTAATTTTTATGATTGATGTATCTTATGTTAACCTAGGCAGACGTCTTAAAGGGGCAACAGCACTGGGGTATGTGGGGCCCATAACCCAAGAGCGACAGAGCCGACCATCCATGGTGAATTTCAGGGGCCCTCATGGCAAGTGGGGCCCTGCTGGGGCCCCTATGAGGGCCATGCTAATCTTCTCTCTATCATTCCATTTTTAGTATATGTGCTGCCATAGCAAGCAAAATGCTTCTATTTCTACATGTAAGTACATTTATAAGCAGCATCTCACAATCTACACAGTTTATAACCCTTTAATGCGTCTTTTTAGAGAGTCCAAAGCTGTTTTGCCCATGGCCTCTGCAACAACTGAGCACTGCGTCTAACTTTGTCTGCATACCAGTTGCACATAATGTACAAGGCAGGGACTGAACAAGGAAATACATGTTCATTTAATCATCTCCCACTTCCAGAGAGCCCTGACACATAATCACCACCTGACACTGTGTTTCTGCTGGATAGACTGTCAAATCTTCCAGTGACGGCAGATCAATGTGGATGGTGAAGGACCCAGTATGGTCACTGGTAAAATGGTATGTGATGCAGGACTGGAAAACTGGAAACGAATGCTCTACCTGTAAATAGCAGAGAAATGCCAAATGTCAGTGTCATGCAGGCGCGTAGCCAGTAATGGGCCAGGGCGGCACTGGCCCGCCCACATTACTCCCTGGCCCACCCAGGCAAGTTTGATCAAAATACATTTTTAGTTTATTTTTATTATTCAAATGTATTAAAAAATATATATTCATATAAACCTGATTTATTTATTCATTGCCGAATAAAATCAGGTTTATGTGAATATATTTTCTTTAGGCCTAATTGGTTGTTGTGGTTGCTAGGGCGACAGGAAGACTCTCTGAGCGGCGGGTTCTGGCGGCATTCAGTGTTTTTGCAGTTTGTTTGTCTATTATTTTTTCTACTCTCTAAGGTTTAATTATTATTTAAGTAATATTTTTTCTAGGAAAAAATATAGGCCCGCTCACTTTTTCAATGGCCCGCCCAAAATACAATTTCTGCCTACGCCACTGGTGTCATGTACGGCGCTCCAGGTTCATCTGGCTCAGAGGCCCTGATTTCTTTAGATGCAGAGAAAGCCTTTGACCGGGTGGAGTGGGTTTATCTGTTTTACGCATTGGAGCGATTTGGATTTGGTCAGAGGTTCATTTCCTGGATAAAATTGCTCTATTCTTCCCCTACGGCATCAGTTAGAACAAATAATACTCATTCAGGGTATTTTCCTTTGTTTCGTTCCACTCGTCAGGGTTGCCCATTAAGTCCTCTTTTATTTGCTGTTGCCATTGAACCACTCGCCGCTGCCCTCCGGTCCGATCCTCATATAACTGGACTGGTTAGAAACAGTCTTGATCAGAGAGTGTCTCTCTATGCTGACGATTTGCTACTTTACATTTCTAATATTTCTGTTTCAATTTCTGCTGTGCTTGATATTCTCGAGTTATTTGGTTGCATTTCTGGTTATAAGGTAAACTTGGACAAGAGCGAATTCCTTCCCTTGAACAATGCCGCCCATAATATATCTTTGGATTTTCCATTCAAAATTGTCCAATCGGGTTTTACATACCTCGGTATTCAGGTGAGAGCCAAATTTAAGGACTTGTTTATGTTCCATTTTGCCCCCTTGCTGACTCAGATTCAGGAAGATTTTCATCGCTGGTCGTTATTGCCCTTGTCCCTGATAGCCCGGGTTAACATGGTCAAAATGACTATTCCCCCCAAATTGTCTTATCTTTTTCAGTGCATACCAGTATTTCTTCCTCAAACCTTTTTTTTTTCAAAACTGGACTCTTTAGTTTCAGAGTTTATTTGGAATAAGAAAGTTCCTCGACTCAGGAGAGAACTTTTACAGAACCCAAAGTCCCTTGGTGGTTTGGCCTCGCCTAATTTCAGGTTTTACTACTGGGCAACATATATCAGAATAATTCATCTGTGGATTCATCTAGAAGCACAGCCAGACCCTCCTTCATGACTGAACATGGAGTCAGTTTCTTCTAAACCGGCTTCATTGACGGCCCTCACTCATACTCCTCTTTCTTTTGCACTCTCCCCCTATTGTAAAAACATTATAGTTAGGACCACTTTACGAATTTGGAACCAGTTTCGATGCCACTTCGGTCTGCAGGCATTTTCTTTTTCGGCTCCAATATCAGCCAATCCTGTTTTTCACCCCTCTTTGATTGATGCTGCATTCTCTTTGTGGTCCAATCTGGGTATTAAGACATTCAGTGATTTATATATCAATCATACATTTGCATCATTTCAGCAGCTTCCACAAAAGTTTTTGTTGCCAAGTACACACTTTAGGTTTTTGCAGGTCCGTAGCTTTGTCCGCAATTTGAGCCCCCATTTTCCGAGTCTCCCAGGGACCTCACCCGTAGACTCCTTCCTGACCCCGTTCCTTTCCATAAAAGGGCTGATTTCACGTCTGTATAATCTTATTTCTGCGTTGCGTCCATCATCTCTTGATAATATTAAGGTGGGAGGGAGATTTGGGAGAGGTCGTTCCAGAGGAGATGTGGGATGCCATTCTATGTCGAGTTCACTCTTCATCTATTTGTGCTAAACTAAGCTTGATTCAGTGTAAAATCCTACACCGTACTCACTTCACTAAAGTCAGGCTTTCCGAGATCTATAATGATGTTGACCCTACGTGTGAGAGGTGTCACCACGCCCCAGCTACTCATGTTCATATGTTCTGGTCATGCCCTTCTTTACGTGCCTTTTGGCTGCAGGTATTTAGTTGAATTTCTGTCTGTGTTGCGGTTCAAATTGAACCAGTTGCATTCACAGCACTATTTGGGGTGTTGCCCCCTAATCTACTGCTTTCAAAATATAAAGCAGATTTTGTGGCATTTGTTACTCTACTAGCTAGACGGCTGACTCTGCCGTCTTCTGTTCCTCCCCCTCACTCCTCATGGATTAAGGATGTTCTGTTTTTTGTTGAAAAGATAAGGTGTACACTGAATGCTTCACTGCATAAGTTTAATAACATATGGGGTCCTTTTTTTGCACATGTTCAAAAATTAAGGTTGGCAGCCATCCCTGAGTAACTGAGGTTTAATGTTATATTTTGTAGCCTTGGCGGGTCTGGAATGTTGTCTGTTGTTTTTGCGTAATGACAATCCTGTATCTGGTTCCATTTACATTTACATTTTTACATTTACAGCATTTGGCAGACGCCCTTAGCCAGAGCGACTTACATAAGTGCTTTAAGACTCTACAATGAATTTTTCCCGATACTAGCTCAATAAAACCAAGGCTATGAATACCATCGATCTAATACTCTGTTGGGAAAGTGCGTTTTTTTTTTATAAAAGGAAAGAACTGAGTATAATGTCAGAAGTGCCAATTCAGGTATTTCTGGAAAAGGTGTGTTTTAAGTCGTCTTTTGAAGACATTCAGTGACTCAGCTGTTCGGACATCTAGGGGGAGTTCATTCCACCAACTTGGTGCCAGAACAGAGAAGAGCCGAGAGGTGTGTCTTCCTTGTGCCTTGAGGGGTGGTGGGACCAGTCGAGCAGTGCTGGAGGATCGGAGAGATCGTGGTGCAGTGCGGGGTGTGATGAGGTCTTTTAGGTAGGATGGAGCCAGATCATCTTTGGCTTTAACATTGGGTGACCAACAGGTTTGACTATTAGCTACATATGGTGTTTTCTTTTTTTTTTTTCTCTTTTCCTTTTTTTTTGCAGGGGGGGGGGCTTTTTTCTCTTCTATGTCTGACTTTTCATTAATGCTGAAAATGTTTTCCTGTACATTTTCATGTTGTTCAAAGTTCAATAAAAGAAAAAAAAAAAGAAATGCCAAACGTTAAGAGGAGGTGATCCAAAGTGCTGATACAGGCAAACCGCTCTAACAGGTCCATCAGGCTCAGATGTGCAGGAATTCCAGTTGGGGGGGGGGGGGTGTGGACAGGCTGGGTGTGACGGAATGGAGGCTTCACTGATCCAACAGCAATGAGCTAGGTGTGCAGTGTAAATGACCGTGGTAATATACTCTATGCAGAACACACAGACACACACTGACCCCCCCCCCCCCCCCACACACACACACACACACAGACCCCCCTCCCCCACATACACACACACAGACACCCCCCCCCCACACACACACACACACAAGTTGGTCTTCCTATCTTTATTCTTTATTATTTTTTTTATATTCCCTCCACCACCCCCCCTCTGCTTTATTTCTATTTAAATATTTATTTATTTATCTATTTATGTATTCATTTTTATTTACTTCCTCAAGAGAAGGAGAGGGAGAGAAAGGGGGGAAAAAAAGGAGAAGAAGGGGGATAGAGAGAGAGGGAGAGAGAGAGAAAAAAAAAGAAAAAAAAACAGTCTGCTAAAGAGAGAAAACAACAACCAACCAACATCTGTACAAATCACAACGTTAAATGTCTAAGACCCAACCTGACACATGCGTATAGACAAACAGGCGCTCACATACACAAGCATACGTTCCCACACTCATGCACACATAAACAAATATTCACTCATCCGCCCAACATGGAGACACACAGAAATGAACGCCGTACACACACTCACACTCCCCATATATGCTCTATACTCCGAGATCTAGGCACCACCACCCCCAGAGGGGCAATCCACCACCAGACCTCGGAGATGGATCCCTTTTTTCCTCTGGCGTGGGGACAAGAAGACCACCCCGGACCCCGCAGCAGCCGAGAAGCCCTCCAGCCCAGACCCCGACCGGACGGCCAGCCCCCCCCAGCCCCCGGCTCCAGATGGCGAACAGAGAATGGGGGTGTGAAAAGACCCCATGCTTCTTTTTTGGCTCCGATATCAGCCAATCCTGTTTTTCATCCCTCTTTGATTGATGCTGCATTCTCTTTGTGGTCCAATCTGGGTATTAAGACATTCAGTGATTTATATATCAATCATACATTTGCATCATTTCAGCAGCTTCCACAAAAGTTTTTGTTGCCAAGTGCACACTTTAGGTTTTTGCAGGTCCGTAGCTTTGTCCGCAATTTGAGCCCCCATTTTCCGAGTCTCCCAGGGGCCTCACCCGTAGACTCCTTCCTGACCCCGTTCCTTTCCATAAAAGGGCTGATTTCACATCTGTATAATCTTATTTCTGCGTTGCGTCCATCATCTCTTGATAATATTAAGGCCCAGTGGGAGGGAGATTTGGGAGAGGTCGTTCCAGAGGAGATGTGGGATGCCATTCTATGTCGAGTTCACTCTTCATCTATTTGTGCTAAACTTAGCTTGATTCAGTGTAAAATCCTACACCGTACACACTTCACTAAAGTCAGGCTTTCCAAGATCTATAATGATGTTTACCCTACGTGTGAGAGGTGTCACCAAGCCTCAGCTACTCATATTCATACTGTATGTTCTGGTCATGCCCTTCTTTATGTGCCTTTTGGCTGCAGGTATTTAGTTGAATTTCTGTCTGTGTTGCGGTTCAAATTGAACCAGTTGCACTCACAGCACTATTTGGGGTGTTGCCCCCTAATTTACTGCTTTCAAAATATAAAGCAGATTTTGTGGCATTTGTTACTCTACTAGCTAGACGGCTGATTCTGCCGTCTTCTGTTCCTCCCCCTCACTCCTCATGGATTAAGGATGTTTTTTGTTCCTTTTTTTGCACATGTTCAAAAATTAGGGTTGGCAGCTATCCCTGAGTAACTGAGGTTTAATGTTATATTTTGTAGCCTTGGCGGGTCTGGAATGTTGTCTGTTGTTTTTGCGTAATGACAATCCTGTATCTGGTTCCATTTACATTTACATTTTTACATTTACAGCATTTGGCAGACGCCCTTAGCCAGAGCGACTTACATAAGTGCTTTAAGACTCTACAATGAATTTTTCCCGATACTAGCTCAATAAAACCAAGGCTATGAATACCATCGATCTAATACTCTGTTGGGAAAGTGCGTTTTTTTTTTTTTTATAAAAGGAAAGAACTGAGTATAATGTCAGAAGTGCTAATTCAGGTATTTCTAGAAGGGGTGTGTTTTAAGTCGTCTTTTGAAGACATTCAGTGACTCAGCTGTTCGGACATCTAGGGGGAGTTCATTCCACCAACTTGGTGCCAGAACAGAGAAGAGCCGAGAGGTGTGTCTTCCTTGTGCCTTGAGGGGTGGTGGGACCAGTCAAGCAGTGCTGGAGGATCGGAGAGATCGTGGTGCAGTGCGGGGTGCGATGAGGTCTTTTAGGTAGGATGGAGCCAGATCATCTTTGGCTTTAACATTGGGTGACCAACAGGTTTGACTATTAGCTACATATGGTGTTTTCTTTTTTTTTTTTTTCTCTTTTCCTTTTTTTTTGCAGGGGGGGGGCTTTTTTCTCTTCTATGTCTGACTTTTCATTAATGCTGAAAATGTTTTCCTGTACATTTTCATGTTGTTCAAAGTTCAATAAAGAAAAAAAAAAAGAAATGCCAAACGTTAAGAGGAGGTGATCCAAAGTGCTGATACAGGCAAACCGCTCTAACAGGTCCATCAGGCTCAGGTGTGCAGGAATTCCAGTGGGGGGGGGGGGGGGGGGGTGTGTGGACAGGCTGGGTGTGACGGAATGGAGGCTTCACTGATCCAACAGCAATGGGCTAGGTGTGCAGTGTAAATGACCGTTGTAATATACTCTATGCAGAACACAGACACACACAGACCGCCCCCCCCACACACACACACACACAGACCGCCCCCCCCACACACACACACAGACCGCCCCCCCCCACACACACACACACAGACCCCCCCCCCACACACACACACACACACAAGTTAGTCTTCCTATCTTTTTATTTTTTTTATATTCCCTCCACCACCCCCCCTCTGCTTTATTTCTATTTAAATATTTATTTATTTATCTATTTATGTATTTATTTATTTTTATTTACTTCTTCAAGAGAAGGAGAGGGAGAGGAAGGGGGGAAAAAAGGAGAAGAAGGGGGATAGAGAGAGAGGGAGAGAGAGAGAAAAAAAAAGAAAAAAAACAGTCTGCTAAAGAGAGAAAACAACAACCAACCAACATCTGTACGAATCACAACGTTAAATGTCTAAGACCCAACCTGACACATGCGTATAGACAAACAGGCGCTCACATACACAAGCATACGTTCCCACCCTCATGCGCACATAAACAAATATTCACCCATTCGCCCAACATGGAGACACACAGAAATGAACGCCGTACACACACTCACACTCCCCATATATACTCTATACTCCGAGATCTAGGCACCACCACCCCCAGAGGGGCAATCCGCCACCAGACCCCGGAGATGGACCCCTTTTTTCCTCTGGCGTGGGGACAAGAAGACCACCCTGGACCCCGCAGCAGCCGAGAAGCCCTCCAGCCCAGACCCCGACCGGACGGCCAGCCCCCCCCCAGCCCCCGGCTCCAGATGGCGAACAGAGAATGGGGGTGTGAAAAGACCCCATGCTTCCCTTCGCCCGCTCAGATGTGGTGTTGGTGCGTGGTGCTTTAAAACAGGGGAAGGGCATGGCGCCAACCACCCTCTGCCAATCAACAGCTGGTGTCAGCTCAGCCCCTCCCCAGAACCCTCAATGTCTATGTGCAACTTAAAATTGAGAAGTGGGCACTGGCACCAGAGGTAAGGCTAAGTAAACAAGGTTTGACAAACTTTAAAAGCGCTACAGTAGGTGGATTGTGATCCACGGGAGCATCCTGGTGTTCACAGGAAAGTGAAAGCAGGGTTCCACTGGTTAGTGGGTACAGGGTTTCCACGGTTTAGTGGATGCAGGGTTTCCACGGGTTAATGGAAACAGGGCGGCAGGACTGTGGTCTTGTCGGGGTGTGCGTGGTTGGCAGACGTCTGTCCCAGAGGACTGTAAATGAGTGTGTGATGTGCACAGTATGAATGTGTAAGGCATGTGGCTTGGATGAGTGAGACGAGTGTGAAATCAGAAACCTGGCCAGTCAACAATATCAGATAAACGAGCTCATAAGTATTTGGAAATACTTATTTTAAGCAGAAATTGAGGTGCAAAAGATTTCGTAAACTTATCGTAAGACGGAGAGGTCGGGACGGAAATCTCCGTATCGATTACCTCACGACTGCCTGGTCCCTATTATTGGAACTGCAATGCGGATTGAAATTCCTGCTGCCGGGATGTGCATTTGGCAAACATAAAATTGTGACTGTTTTGTGTTTTGTTTGATGTTTTGCATTGTAATAAGTTACCTGAATGTTGTTTTAATGAAGGAGTATTAGGAGTAGGATTGCGCAGTATAAAATTAACAGTCTGCTCTGTCGCAATGAAGAATCTGCTTTTGCTTTCTCACAACGATGAATTGCTTAATCTCTGTGTGTTTGTTTAGAGGATAACGGGTGAACGGTAAAAGAGTACAGAAATGGGTGGTTCAGACAGCAAAGAGAAAAATCGGGGGCCAGACCGCGCATATGACCCTGAGGGTCCGACAGAGATTGAGCAGCGAATGAGAAAGCATGGCTGGCGAGGGCCAGGAGAGAAGCGTACATGCCGAGATATTGTAGAAACTGAGATAGGAGAAGGTTTCAGAAAGGAATGTGCTAAATGGTGTAAAATGACGGGTGGGCATCGGCCAGAAAATGGCACGTCTGACCCAGTAATAATACAGCATACAAGGAATGATAGAAAGTAAGAGGGGATGTTGTGGTAAAAAGGGAGGTTTAGAGAAGTGTGAGAAATGGAAATATTTGGCTACGGCAAAAGAGTTAGAGAAAGAAAAGGCGAGTAATAAGGGACTGAGGGACAAAGCGAATAAGGAAACGGCAGAACCGAAGGTCGGAAAAGACGAGTAATAAGGGACTGAGGGACAAAGCGAATAAGGAAACGGCAGAACCGAAGGTCGGAAAAGACGAGTAATAAGGGACTGAGGGACAAAGCGAATAAGGAAACGGCAGAACCGAAGGTCGGAAAAGACGAGTAATAAGGGACTGAGGGACAAAGCGAATAAGGAAACGGCAGAACCGAAGGTCGGAAAAGACGAGTAATAAGGGACTGAGGGACAAAGCGAATAAGGAAACGGCAGAACCGAAGGTCGGAAAAGACGAGTAATAAGGGACTGAGGGACAAAGCGAATAAGGAAACGGCAGAACCGAAGGTCGGAAAAGACGAGTAATAAGGGACTGAGGGACAAAGGGAATAAGGAAACGGCAGAACCGAAGGTCGGAAAAGGCGAGTAATAAGGGACTGAGGGACAAAGCGAATAAGGAAACGGCAGAACCGAAGGTCGGAAAAGGCGAGTAATAAGGGACTGAGGGACAAAGTGAATAAGGAAACGAACTGAAGGACTGAAGGTAGGAAAAGGCAGAAGCGAAACTCTCTAAGCATGGTGTTGTGCAGTGACGCTCCAAGTAAAACAAAGAAGAAACAGAAAGAGTGTTTTCTGTGCCCTCCATTGCCGCCCCCCCCCCCCCCCCCCTGCTTATCACCAAGCAGATCCAGCAGCGCCTGTGGGAGCCTCCGCCCCTCTCCAAGAAAATACAGAGGAAGAAGGGGGGGAGACCAGAGGAGCTGAGGCCCTGCCACGCAGACGAAGACAAAGTCAGAGGCTGCAGGACAGAGAGAGAGAGAGAGAGAGCGGGCTCAGTCCCGGCACCCCCAACAGGTCAGTACCCCTTGGTGGAAATGCCTGACCCAAGGGGCCCTGGTGTTGATGGAGTACAGAGAATGGTATACGTCCAACGCAACTGGGACCTGGCTGAGCTGAAGGAAGTGGTCAACTCTCTCCCAGATCCACGTGACGTTGGAGTAAATCAATTCTGGAAAGAAGTAACGAACCTGGATGTCATCTATCAACCAAGTGGCAGCGAATGGGTCCAGGTACTGCGTCAGAAACTGAAGGGGGAGTGGTCAGCAGTTCGAGGCGACTTTCTGGGAGGCAGATGAGACGCTGCTGAGTACCAAGCCAAGTGGATCACCCTGGGAAACAGAATAAAGGAAAAGTACAGAAGGAACCCGGATTAGGGAAAGATCCAATGGAGAAGCAACGAGAAGGAGAGACTGTCACTCAATGGGAACATCGCCTAGAAAAAGCCATGCCAGATTATTCTGCCATTGAAAACCAGGAAGAGCGGAAAGCAGCTATGAAGACTCTCTTTGTCGCTGGACTGAAGCCAAAGATCCAACAAATGGTGAAAATCACCTGCATTGAATGGCAGCCTAGCAATCCTAGATGACATTCGTCGCCATGCCATTCATGCTGAGAACACACAGCAGGAGCATGGGGAGAAGCAGGAACAATAGCTGACGATGGTCCAGCTCCAGTTCTACAATCAAGGTGGTCCACAGAACCGAGGCCGAGGCAGAGGAAGATTCAGAGGAAGAGGAGTCAGAGGTGGACTGGGGCGAGGCATGAGCAGACAAGGGCAAGACGAAGAGCAAGGGTGTTTCCAGTGCGGAAAAGCTGATCACTGGAGGAAACACTGTCCACTGCGAGGAAGAGGAGGCAGAAGCCAGTGGAACAACAGGATCCATCAGGATCAGCCCCATCCTCCTTCCTGGGGAGCTGATCAGCAGAATGCCTGAAGATGCGAGGGGGAGGGCGGGGAAGAGGGTCAATTCCTCACTCTGACCCGGTGTGCGAAGACTGACCCAATGATGTGTGTCTCTGTGGCTGGGAGGAGACTGGCTTTCCTAGGAAGAGGAGGCAGAAGCCAGTGGAACAACAGGATCCATCAGGATCAGCCCCATCCTCCTTCCTGGGGAGCTGATCAGCAGAATGCCTGAAGATGCGAGGGGGAGGGCGGGGAAGAGGGTCAATTCCTCACTCTGACCCGGTGTGCGAAGACTGACCCAATGATGTGTGTCTCTGTGGCTGGGAGGAGACTGGCTTTCCTAGTGGACACAGGGGCAACCAGATCTGCCATCAGATCAACAGACATACTGGGGGCCCCACGAGTAACAGCATGGCTATGGTTGTGGGTTTGTCAGACCTGCAACCAACTCTGCGTGAAACACTCCCGCTTCCAGTTGCCCAGCACATTTCCCCTTAATGACGCCTGTCCTGTCAACCTGATGGGAAGAGACCTGATGTGCAAGTTGGGATGCAGCATAACGCTGGATGAAGAAGGTGTGGAAGTCACCTCGTCCACATTAGGCCTCTTTCCCCTCCTGTGTGAGCAGCCAGCTGAAAGGGCTCCAGCATCCATCACCTGGACATTACGAGATGACACCATTGGAAGAGACCTGGTTCCCCCAGCCACGCACCATGACTCCACTGCACAGCTGCCAACATGGACAATCCTGGAGCTCCTACTTCACCCTCTGCAGTTTGCTTATAGATCTCACAGGGGGGTGAAGGACGCCACACTCACCATGTTTAATTTACTTTTTAAACATCTGGATAAAAATGGTTCTCATGCCAGACTTTTATTTCCTGACTTTTCCTCTGCTTTGCTTTCAGTTATTGTTAGTCTGCTCCAAGATAGTGAAACTGGTCATGGTCCCTTCATCAGTGACTTTGTCGAGTGGTGTGAGGTGTCCCACCTTCAGCTAAACGTGTCTGAGACAAAGGATATGCTCATTGACTTCAGGAAAAAGCCATTTGCTAAACAGAGTACTTTAATCAAAGGCCAAACTGTAGATTGTGTACAATCCTACAAATACCTGGGAACGATTATAGACTCAAAACTCACTTGTGAGGACCCCCCCCACCCAGCCACTAATGTTTTTAATATGATATTGATGTTTTTGAATTTGCTGAGGACCAAGCAGAGATGTGATGGTGTCTCCTGTCACCTGTCCTCGGCGGAATTCTGTCCACACGGAGGGGGGTGTAAATGAGCCTGACTGCAAGCCTGTTTGTGAAGCCCCCGCTCACGTACCAGTGCCGCTTTCCAGTTTCTAACACCGTGCCTGTTTGTGAAGCCCCCGCTCACGTACCAGTGCCGCTTTCCAGTTTCTAACACCGTGCCTGTTTGTGAAGCCCCCGCTCACGTACCAGTGCCGCTTTCCAGTTTCTAACACCGTGCCTGTTTGTGAAGCCCCCGCTCACGTACCAGTGCCGCTTTCCAGTTTCCAGTTTCTAACACCGTGCCTGTTTGTGAAGCCCCCGCTCACGTACCGGTGCCGCTTTCCAGTGTTTAACACCGTGCCTGTTTGTGAAGCCCCCGCTCACGTACCAGTGCCGCTTTCCAGTTTCCAGTTTCTAACACCGTGCCTGTTTGTGAAGCCCCCGCTCACGTACCAGTGCCCCTTTTCAGTTTCTAACACCGTTCCTGTTTGTGAAGCCCCCGCTCACGTACCAGTGCCGCTCTCCAGTTTCTAACACCGTGCCTGTTTGTGAAGCCCCCGCTCACGTACCAGTGACGCTTTCCAGTTTCCAGTTTCTAACACCGTGCCTGTTTGTGAAGCCCCCGCTCACGTACCAGTGACGCTTTCCAGTTTCCAGTTTCTAACGCCGTGCCTGTTTGTGAAGCCCCCGCTCACGTACCAGTGCCGCTTTCCAGTTTCTAACACCGTGCCTGTTTGTGAAGCCCCCGCTCACGTACCAGTGCCGCTTTCCAGTTTCCAGTTTCTAACACCGTGCCTGTTTGTGAAGCCCCCGCTCACGTACCGATGCCGCTTTCCAGTTTCTAACACCGTGCCTGTTTGTGAAACCCCCGCTCACGTACCAGTGCCGCTCTCCAGTTTCTATCACCGTGCTTGTTTGTGAAGCCCCCGCTCACGTACCAATGCCGCTTTCCAGTTTCTAACACCGTGCCTGTTTGTGAAGCCCCCGCTCACGTACCAGTGCCGCTCTCCAGTTTCTATCACCGTGCTTGTTTGTGAAACCCCCGCTCACGTACCGATGCCGCTTTACAGTTTCTAACACCGATCGTGACAAAGGCGTCCTTCTCAGTGAAAGCAGCACCGAACGCCCTATGAGGAAAACACAAGCCTGCATCGATCTTACCGGAGTACTCAAGCCAGGGCCGTGACTGATACCGAGCAGCAGAAAAGTCCCCCCTCTACCTCCAATAAGGGGTCATGGAGATGCTGTCAGACCTGGCTGGGTGGGGGGGGGGGGGTCCTCACTTATGGCATCTGGCACTGGGACATGTTTTGGGTAAGTGTAGCTGTGCTAAGGGGCGGATTAACAAACAGGCTCACCTAGGCTGCAGCCCAGGGGCTCAGAGCGATCAGGGGCCCCTATTGGCGGACTAGTCTGTTTGTTTATTATAATTTTTTAAAAGTGATCCTTTATTGGTCCTTTACTTGTTTGCGAGTTGGTGATTGGTTAAAACTGAATGGGGAGACCAATTCTAAATGTATCTCTTTTTTCATGCTATTTTTATGTCCTATTTGAATTTGCCCCTCTCTGTACAGTTATCTGTGATCTATGCCATCTACTGTAAATGTGTCTCGAGTGCACAGTGTGGATGCAGTGGACATGCACTGGATCAGAGTGCGATGTTTTTCAGTTGCCGCTATTGTGATGCCTTTATTCAGTGAGTCTCTGTTGTGCTCTTTCTGCTTGCTGCATATGACTGATGTGACAGTGTTAACTTGCCGGTTTGTTGTCCCCCTGATGTGACGGCTGTCCTCGGTAACAATGGCCACAGCTCATTCCACCTCGTCCCCGGGGCCCGGCCACAGCGCCGCCGTCACTCAGCGGGTTGCATTTGTTCCTGGTCTCAGCGTACAATACTCCATTACTCTTCTGGCTTGGGTGTCTATTGCAGCCCATAAATCTGTATGGTAATAAGTTTTGAAATTTGGCACACTGATTGGGGACAGTCTGCTCGCCAAGTTTCATGTTTGCATCTCGAGTGCTCTAGCCACCTTGAATGTGAAACGTGGAGGTACGTTTATGCATGGAACTTTTCAACTATGCCTGATTTTCAAAACTGAGGTACCCTTGGATTCCTTGACTCAAGCTGAGTTACACACATCCCGTGACCTCAATTTCCGCCATATTGGGTTGTCCAACATTTTGGATTTTATCGAAAAGTCTCTTAAAATCTTCACAGGTCACAAATTTTGTCCAGTTGTCATGAGCTTTAGCACAAGTGATCTTCAGACTAAGCCCCACACAAGTTATTTGCTGGCTTTTCGATTTGCCAAAGCGTTCATCTACTATAGCCAACACTTTAGTATTAAAATAACTCAATAAGCAACTTCATTTAAAATGTTTATCTGAAATTAAACAAATGTTAAGGTACCTCAATATGCTTTCTCGGGTTAAGTGGTGAATCTTTGTAGGCAGTGATGAAGTTTGTGCTCTCTCTCACACACACACACACACACACACATACACACACACACAAACAGACAGACACACACACACACACAGACACACACACACACTCAAAATAAATGTTGATTTAAGCTAATCCACTTAATCCTCTGTACATGTATGTTCTGGACACATCCTTCTGTATTTATGTCTTACACACTGGGATGCTAATGGGACACTGGGATTCTAATGGGACACTGGGATGCTAATGGGACACTGGGATGCTAATGGGACACTGGGATTCTAATGGGACACTGGGATTCTAATGGGATACTGGGATGCTAATGGGACACTGCGATGCTAATGGGACACTGGGATTCTAATGGGACACTGGGATCTTTGCATATACATACTTGACCCTTGATCGTATTAGTAACATGGCTGAAAAGATGCAGGAGGGAAATGAACATAAAGCCCATAATAAGCATGTGTAGATATTATTTGGATGAATGCAGACTAATCTGACTCGCTGTGGATCTACATGAACAAACACCCAGATACTCTATACACTCACATAGGCTGACTGTTTGTGCTTCACATGCTAACACTTGCTCACACTCTGTAATATAATTGTAACGGATGTCTTTGTAATTTTCGCTCTTGGTATTGATAAAGCTGATCAACTCAGCAATGTAACTCAAATAAAGCTCTATACTGATATGGAAAAATAAACACCTGAAACTGGGTGAACTTTACCAAACTTTTTTTCGCCCACTGGAGGGTGCTGTTGGGAGCTAGTAAGGAGCGCGCCATCGAGCCTGTGGCTTGATCTGCTGTTAATCTGACAGACCTGATTCTCCTCTGTTACTTCATATGCGGTTGATGGTATAAATATTTTGTATTTGGTTTCAGGTATTTGGTTGCTGTGTTCTGTGCTGGAGAGGAATGATAAGCCAGCGATTCCTTAGTCTCCTGACAGAAAACAGCCTCAACGCATGACGGCACACAAACTGCCCAGGCTGTTGTTCTGTTCAGTAACTGACTGTATCTGTTTTTGTCAGTTAGCATGTTCCTGTATGGACTCTTTAAAGAGGACAGTGGTAATGTGTGGGTGTGTGTGACTGAGCTCCTCCCTGCGGAGTCATTATGAGGAAGCTCTCAGGCTCTCAGTGCTGCCATCTGCTGGTGGGGAGGCCCAATTTTAAGACAGACCTTTTTGTCTGATGAAGTTTTTACTCACTCATGGTTTTCTAAATTCCTTTTCAGTCTTTTGCTTTCTGTATTCTTTTTCTCATCTGACCAAAAGATTTTTATGTCCGCACACAAACACACATATTCAAACATTGAGCTATTTTCTTCCAACACATAGACAGAGCTCTGTAATTGTTGCTGTGAAATTTATTAAATGGTTTCAAATCACAAGTGCATAATTAATAGTAGTCAGAGTATTAATATATGTTAGTAAATCAAGTTACAAAAACTCAAATCATTAATATTCATGGAAAGAAAAAAGATGAATATCCATTTGGACATGATTACAATGTGTCTCCCTCGGACAGGCATTTATTGTTGAAGTTGTTATTGTTATCCAGGCACTTCATGCAGGAGTTGGTGTTACATTTGTAGAGGGGGACCTTCTCTGCAACCACCTTCAGCGCAGAGGCCAACTCGGCCTTGTCTCTGTCCATCCTATAGACCTGACTGAACACAAAGGCCTTGGGACCGGGGTGACTGGTCAGTATACTGAGAGAGTCCAGGATGCACTTCTTGGTGTTGACCTTTCCTTGGTTCAGGCAGTGGTCCAGACATGGAGAGTTGTAGGTGTAGAACACCACACAGCCATTTTTGGCTTCCCCTCTGTTCAGCAGGTTTTCCACAGGAGTGACAGCTTGGCTGCTATCGCAGATGAGCAAGGCTCGCTCTGAGTGGATGGAGCCCTTTGGTCTGGCAGCGACCATCTGTTCTCCCCTGTAAAGTCTCGTCTTCCTGTCACTGAGATCTTTCTTGACTTTTTCTGTGTCCTCTCCGCTAAGGAAGTTGTTCTCATTGAAACTGGCCCCACACTGTTCTGCTGGGACGTTGATGGCCACAGCATACTGGGCACCTTCACCGCTGTCGGTCTTTTCAGATGGTTTATATCTTGGAGAAACAAAGAGTAAAAACAAGATAAATGAAGACCTGATGTTACTGATGCTGCACATCCCACAAGTGCACAAATACCATTTGTTCTTTTTATCAGTGAGGATTTTCCTGTGCCTGCTGAATTCACATACAAGTCATGATGACAAGCTGCATGCAATAGTCACAACAACTGCTTCTCGATCATACTTTTGACCAACCTTGAGGGATAACTACTAATATTTAAGAAGATTTGCTACAAATATTTATAGTTGTTTACTCTGATAAATAACTTAAACTATGATGGGAGTCCCACTCGCTTACTTGGTCTCAAAGAATCGAATGATTTTAGGGAGAGTGTTCAGATCGACCTCGACTGCTGAAACCACAGAGGAGAACAGGGAGAACAGGAGGAGTCCAGTCAGCACACCTGTACACACCTAGACCGGTAACAAAACACGAATGAGCACAATCACAGACCAGCAATCTAGAGAGAGGAACAAAGAAAAGATTACCTTACATTACTTATAAAAACTATTCAAGTTGTGCACATCCAACCCAAGCTGGAATCAGGTGCAGGACAAAGTTAAAGGTAAATGTAAAAAAGGAAGAATTCGCACAAACCGTATTTGATGCTCCCAAAAAGAATTTGACCCCTAGACCTTCTAAAGTCTGATGAAATGTTGCACATTATTAAACATTTTGGTAACATCAAATACAGTCTTCCTTTTTCATTTACACTACATCACATTACCATGATGGAGGCCGATGCGCTTGATATAAGTCAGATCTGAGAAGCTGAGATAGTTTCTTCTCCTGCTGTACTTAACCAGGCAGGCTGTAGCAGCAGTGGAGAGCGCTGGTATATATACTGTACTGTATGGGGTGAGGAAGTCCAGCCAGTAACACTGTAATGCTTCAGTTCCAGCCCATCATAAAGGCAGATTGGCTGAGGAAGCACAGCTGCTGCTATCTTTAGGATCTTGGCTTTCACAATAGTTCTCAGTTAGCACAACAATTTCATCCAGTAATTCAGTAACTTGTAAAGCAAATGCAGTGTTTGCCTGCACTTATAGTCTGTTATTATTCAAAAGTGATTTCCAATGTATATCCACTTATACATGTAAACAGAAACATCAGCGTTATAACTATATCTGCAGAACCTGGAGGGGTCATATCAACTCAGTTTTCTGTTTTTTTTAACACTGTCGGGAAAAACGTGTCACTGCTCCAATATTTGTGGAGGGGACTGTAAATGACACTTCCCTGTGGCGTGATGTGCCTGTGTGTACACTCCACACCCTCTTCTCTTCTCTTTGATTTCCAGTGAAAGCTGATTTACTGCAGCAGCAGATAATAAAGACCCTGTGCTGATTTAACAGGTGTAAGACTGGATGGCTTCAGAGGAAGAAAAAGATGAAGGAGATGAAGAAGAAGAAGAACAACAACAACAACAACTCTGGTGAGAGGAGGAAGGATGATGTGATGTGAAATTTCAGAGAACAGATTTATACTTTCTAATTCTTGAAAGAGGTTTTGATGGTGTGGTAGAAAAATTATAAATCAACCTCTCTGATAAGACAGAGAGGCACTTAGAATAAAAGTCTGGACCTCTCAGTTTGGTGAGTAAAGAAAATCTCTTTTATTCCAGCAGGTTCAGCAAAGTGCTCCCATCACACTCTGGCACTTGGTACCAAGTCACACCCGGCACACAGAGCAACCAGTAGATAAACCATAACTCCCAGGACTTCTAAGTCCTGATTGGTCATGAAACATCAACAAACTAAGCTGAAACGTATAACAAACACAATTCTCCTGTTCCATTGGTTCACCTTGGCTTCTAGACTCTACTTGAGATATGTATATAGATATTAATTATATGACATTGAATCACTGTTAATATTTGGGTGTTCCATTGATTAATGATTAACACATTGACGTATTGTCCCTGAATCACTGAAAATACATGGTTAACATATGATTAACATGATTACTTGTGCGATCAATTGCATAACATATTATATATTGTCTACTACAACTACTTTATTAAGCTATAACTCTTTGTGCACCAGTTGGGGCGGCTTCAAGTCTCTTCCTGCAAGTGGTTTCTCCCCCCCTTTGCTCCACTGTCTGCCTCTCCAAGGTCCGAGCTTCTGCGGAGCCACCTGCAGGCAGCTATCACAAAGCGAGGACACACAGTATTCAAAACAGTCTCTGCTTGCCTAAGGCCTTAAACATAACAGACCCAATATGCCTCCCCTCCCGGGCCTACTAATGTCCCATTTTACTTCCGCAATGGAAAAATGTGTTTCAACCTAACTGATAAATTAGACAAACATATTTACAAATTGTCTTGTGAACTTTCATGCAGTGAACCAAACCCAGTGCACAGATTTTTATTCTTCAGTAATATTGAAAATTGAATAAATGTTTAGTATGGTTAAAAGTTTAACTCTGAATGTGATCTGAATGTTTTACAGCCTCTGAAGGAGATTCTTCCTCCAACAACTCTCAAAGTGTGACTGTGTGTCTTCCTGCTGAACTGAGAGAGTAAGACAGTGTAATATGGAATAAAATCTGTGTGCGGAGTGAAAATCCAGCAGAAAAGCCTGTGCTAACATTAAATCTCAGCTCCGAGTTCTCTAGGAGAGAGGAGATGGAGATGAGGAACACACACACACACACACATTATTTCAGAGGATAATCTTGGTGTGAGTTTCTTCCTGTGTTTGGACAGAGGAGCTTTTTATTCTGAATCTGTTGTTCTTGCTGTAAAATGGGATTATTAGGGATTGTTAAGGTTTTATTTTTGGTGTAACTTCTCTTTCAGGAGTGTGTATGAGCTTCTTTCCTCTCTACATTTCTAAGATGATTTAGTGTAGAACTGAATCCAGATCATAAGGTCAGTACATGATACGTTTGATTTCCATCTTTCAGCTTTGAATCCAGTCAGATTTTCCTCAGGAGCTGAGATTTCCTCAAATCTCTCCCACAATGCATCTGTTATGTCACTGTAACCATCTCGAAGGAATAATAAAGTGGATTTTCTTCACTCTGTTTTATTTTAGAACTGTTCTTATAAAGCACATGATCTCAGGATCTGTTCTATATTTACTCTTACATTGCCTACTCTTAATACAGCTGTAGAAACACACACACACACACACCATCTCTATTCTAGATTTCTGTATACACTTTGTGTTTATTTGCCTAAATAAGTAAAATCAGTAACTATACCACAAACACTGCATTTCCAAACATCACCAACACACACTCAACACTGACGTTACAGCCAGCTATCAGCCTCTATCGTTTCTTTTCTGTTCTGCGCTTTTCTGATATTTATATTTATTATATATTTTTTTATTTATGAAAAAAAGGTTAACTGGTACCTTGGGCAGAGCCTGTTTTGTGGGCGGAGCTTAGTGGGTCTCATTTATGATGACATTTAAGCGGAGGGGTGTGTGACTCTTTATTCTGGTTGGTCCAGGGGTTATGTCCATATATGGTATCGGATATGCTTGTGCCACGTGTTGCTGATAAGGGGCCATATGGTTTGGGCGGGGGGTCTTTAAACTTTAATAGAACAAAAATTAATTACATGTATTTATTAATGTGTTATTTTTAATCACGTTTTAAGGAATAATAATAATACTTTTGACCAACCTTGAGGGATAACTACTAATATTTAAGAAGATTTGCTACAAATATTTATAGTTGTTTACTCTGATAAATAACTTAAACTATGATGGGAGTCCCACTCGCTTACTTGGTCTCAAAGAATCGAATGATTTTAGGGAGAGTGTTCAGATCGACCTCGACTGCTGAAACCACAGAGGAGAACAGGAGGAGTCCAGTCAGCACACCTGTACACAGCTAGACAGTAACAAAACACGAATGAGCACAATCACAGACCAGCAATCTAGAGAGAGGAACAAAGAAAAGATTACCTTACATTACTTTTAAAAACTATTCAAGTTGTGCACATCCAACCCAAGCTGGAATCAGGTGCAGGACAAAGTTAAAGGTAAATGTAAAAAAGGAAGAATTCGCACAAACCGTATTTGATGCTCCCAAAAAGAATTTGACCCCAAGACCTTCTAAAGTCTGATGAAATGTTGCACATTATTAAACATTTTGGTAACATCAAATACAGTCTTCCTTTTTTTTTTACACTACATCACATTACCATGATGGAGGCCGGTGGGCTTGGCGTAAGTCAGATCTGAGAAGCTGAGATAGTTTCTTCTCCTGCTGTACTTAACCAGGCAGGCTGTAGCAGCAGTGGAGAGCGCTGGTATATATACTGTACTGTATGGGGTGAGGAAGTCCAGCCGGTAACACTGTAATGCTTCTGTTCCAGCCCATCATAAAGGCAGATTTGCGGAGGAAGCACAGCTGTTGCTTTCTTTAGGATCTTGGCTTTCACAATAGTTCTCAGTTAGCACAACAATTTCATCCAGTAATTCAGTAACTTGTAAAGCAAATGCAGTGTTTGCCTGCACTTATAGTCTGTTATTATTCAAAAGTGATTTCCAATGTATATCCACTTATACATGTAAACAGAAACATCAGCGTTATAACTATATCTGCAGAACCTGGAGGGGTCATATCAACTCAGTTTTCTGTTTTTTTTAACACTGTCGGGAAAAACGTGTCACTGCTCCAATATTTGTGGAGGGGACTGTAAATGACACTTCCCTGTGGCGTGATGTGCCTGTGTGTACACTCCACACCCTCTTCTCTTCTCTTTGATTTCCAGTGAAAGCTGATTTACTGCAGCAGCAGATAATAAAGACCCTGTGCTGATTTAACAGGTGTAAGACTGGATGGCTTCAGAGGAAGAAAAAGATGAAGGAGATGAAGAAGAAGAAGAAGAACAACAACAACTCTGGTGAGAGGAGGAAGGATGATGTGATGTGAAATTTCAGAGAACAGATTTACACTTTCTAATTCTTGAAAGAGGTTTTGATGGTGTGGTAGAAAAATTATAAATCAACCTCTCTGATAAGACAGAGAGGCACTTAGAATAAAAGTCTGGACCTCTCAGTTTGGTGAGTAAAGAAAATCTCTTTTATTCCAGCAGGTTCAGCAAAGTGCTCCCATCACACTCTGGCACTTGGTACCAAGTCACACCCGGCACACAGAGCAACCAGTAGATAAAACATAACTACCAGGCCTTCTAAGGCCTGATTGGTCATGAAACATCAACAAACTAAGCTGAAACGTATAACAAACACAATTCTCCTGCTCCATTGGTTCACCTTGGTAGCAAGGTAAAATCCACCCATTGTACGCAACTTACTGGAGACAGCCTCGGCTTCTAGACTCTACATGAGATATGTATATAGATATTAATTATATGACATTGAATCACTGTTAATGTTTGGGTGTTCCATTGATTAATGATTAACACATTGACGTATTGTCCCTGAATCACTGAAAATCTGAGCCCACCCGCCGGCGCCCGCCGCCCCCGCCACACCCAGGACCCCTCAACAACCCCCCCCCCCAACCGCCCCCCACCCACCTTGATCATTGATGGTGTACATGTGTATGAGCTAAGGTGTCGTTAAGATATGGGGGAGCATATGGGGAAAAGACACCCACCGGCCCCCCCAAGCCCTAAGTGTCTAAAGTGGAGTTAAAATAGAGGGGAAGGGAGCTGTGCAGTCCAGCTGCGGGCTGCAGAAGCAGCCGACCCAGGACCTGCACAGCTCCCCCCGCCCTCCAAGGCCCTATGTGGATGAGTGGTGTGACGTGGATGTATTGTCTAAAATGCAGTTAAGATAATGAGGGGGTCGGGTAATTTTTAATATCTCCACCAATATGTTTGTAATGAATTAAAGTTTAATTAATTATTATTTAATGCTGATTATTAACCAATCGTTATGCCGAATCGCGGTATCCCTGTGAGTCTGTTAATGTGAGACTTAAATGGGATTCACTAATTACCAGTATCGCTTAGTAACCTGGGTTAGAAGGCTCGTCCAGCGAGCTGCATCACCAGGTAATGTACACGATTGGTAGCGAAGCTCACCTCACGGCCGATGAGACAGTCTCGCAATGTTTCAGGCGAGTTTGAGGATTAGAGCGTGTAGCAAGATCACACAGAGGCAGGGACTTAGTGTGAGTACTCAATGACGGAGGCTGAAATTGTGTAAAAGACATGCATTTATTCCTAACTAACACTACAACTAACATAAGACAGACATTACACCTAACACAAACAACAAACACGAAATAACGGAATAAACAAACGATGTAATTATGAACATGCAATGACCGGATTTAAATGAGTAACCTTAAATGGGAAATACTGTTCTGCAAAGCAAGCACAGTTTGTGGAAACACGACCCTAAAGTCATATAGCAGGTTAACAGAACAGCTTAAGTTGTTAGAATGAAAGGAAGCTGGTTTACTTGGTTGAAGAGTGGGGGGGGGGGGGGGGGTCTTGGCAGTTGATGGCAGAGCTGCTGAGCTGATGGCACTCAGGAAGGCGCGGCGTTTGGAGCAGTGGAGTGGAGCCCCTTTGGATTCTCTCTCCTGGTGAAGCTTTGTCTTGGATGCTGTTCTCTGTTCAGCTGGGCCTTCACCGGAAGACTTCTTGTGGGCTTCTGTTCTCCCGGGCTGATGGTCTTTTCTGCGCTGCTAATGGTTGTTCTGCGCTTTATGATCTGTTTGCCCCGGCTGATGGTTGTTCTCCTTCTTTGTTCTGAGGTGCCAGGGTTTTATGCTGTAAAGTTCATGAATAGGGATGACCAGGAATTCGACTCCTGGCCCAATGGCTGGCCATCCATTTGGCGGGCTTTTGGAAGGGGGTCTGTATCAGTCCTTTTGGGATTTATGACTTGACTGATTCTCCCTTTATTGATGATTTTCATTAAGCTGTTATAACTTTTGATACATCCACTTTTATGGTAATCACTGACCAGATTTGGAATCAGGGGTGATTAACAATCAGTTTGACACCAAACATGCCATACCAGCTTCACAGGTACATACCTCATACCCTCTGTATTAATTGATTAAACAATTAATTATTTTATCTATGTGACTGATTCACATCAGTATAGGATACAGGTGTTTTGGGTTGCACCTCAACAGATGTTACACTTTGTGCAGCTATTACATCAAATATTCATATTACAAACAGCACATCTTATCCATAGATAGGCGTGGCCGTTAGTTTGTGGTAATATCAATATAAGTTGCACATCTGGAAACAACATATCTTGATTGGTGTGGCTTATGCCAATTGATCTTCTCCAGAATGGATAAGATACACCTTAATTCAGTTCTTTTAACATAGCATGTTAGAACAAAGAAACTTGGTAATGGTCCACCAAGATCAGATAAGGACCACAAAGGAATGTTGGAAGAGAAAGGGGGGGGTTGTTAACAAAGAAGACTCTCTAAAAGTTAGGACACATTGGTTACACTCACTTTCCAGATTCTTCTGGTATACCATGAGAACATATATACAATGGTAGCTATACCTATCTATTTATTTAAATTTATATGTGTTCAAGTGCAAACGGGTAAAATAGGTGGTACTGTGTGAACATGGTTATAAGGGTGGCACACAAAACACTAAGATTATCTAAGGACACATCCAAACATAACCTATCTGTATATTGAGGCTAGTAGTCGTGAGTAAATCCTGTTCCTGACTGTTGTCATTAGTTCATTGTATTTAGTCCGTGTTTCTGTTTTCCGTTTCCTCATTTCTACATGCCACTTCCATGGACTTTTAATTTTAGATTATGTAGGGCAGCTTCCCTATTGTTACAGTGTATAGGGCACAATGGATAATTACAAATCCTACCCCAAACACTTTTAAATGTTTTCATAAAATTTAGCCTTTTCCACTACTACATGCCAAGCCTGGGGGACTTATTTCTGCATGCTACTTCCATGTTTAAATGTAACAGATGCTTTGCAATTTTCTTTTTCTTTCTTGTATTAATTATGATATAATGACTTGTACAGTGCCAACCAATGTGACGTTTCTATAATAGTGTCGATATTTCACATGAGTGTTTGCAAGGTATACAGTAGCCTTACTAATTATATGAGAAAATGAAACCAGACAACACAAAGATACAGTTCGATAGTGTTTCGATATGAAATGTACAAAAATACGTCAGAATACACTTTTTTGGTGAAAGAAACATTTTTATTTATTATTACGATTTATTTTATTTATCAAGAACAGGCACCCACAAACTGTGACGTTCATGGTAGCTGGACGTCCAAATCCAAATTATCCGCGACTAGAAAACGCTCAACATGATATAGATATAGAACATTAAAAAAAAAAAAAACAACCAACAATTAAATAATTGTTAAACATTAACAACAATAAGGATTTCGGACAATCGTATTGTACTCTGTAATATGGATGACAAAATTGCACTGGCTGAACGCGCAGCTGCTGCGCCTTCCTGAGCTCCTCGAATACCCCTTTGTTTACATCCAGCGTATACTCCACCCCTGCAGCCGACGGCAGATCACGCTCCACGTGACGTCAGCTGCAGACACACCTCGAACGCACCCCGTGATTAGGTAACGTCGTATGGGTTTCTTTCTATGCCACGTGATCTGTCTACGCGTCGTGCGTCTTTTGCGACACATCTGTTTATAAACACGGAATCCGCTGTTTGTAAACGGTCCGCATTTTACCCTCACCCCTGTTTGTAAACATTGCCTAACACGTGTCCCATACGCTAATGGAAACACGAGCAATATGGCTAAGCATCTCAAGCGTAGTCATGCTGATATAACGGTTCCTGAACGGAGGACAGACGAAAAGGTAACTGCAGGTAAACAAGTGTCTATCGAAAAAGCTTTTCAACAGACATACCCTGCTACATCCGATAAACATAAGAAAATAACCCGTGCAGTGGGAACGTTCATTGCTAAAGATTTGCAACCCTTTTCTTTTGTCGAAGATGCGGGTTTTTGCCACTTAATTAAAACGCTTGACCCACGTTATGTTGTGCCCTGCCGTACACATTTCAGCGACGTTATAATTCCCGACCTCTATGACAAAGCGCGCAAAGCCATCGAAAACGATTTGGCTCAAGCACAGAGCCTCGAGTGCAATATAGAGTGTTTAGAGCACTTTAAGAGGCACTTTAACATTTTTAAAGTGTTTTTGTTTACATTTTGTAAGTTTGAATTTTATACATGTATAGCTATTTTATACATAAATAAGAGGCAGTTTATTATTTGTTTTCTTGTGTTATTTATAGTGTTGTATTTAAACCGAACCGAAACCGTGGCCCAAATACCGAGGTACATACCGTACCGTGGGATACCTGTACCGTTGCACCCCTAGTGTCTTCGTATGTTGATGAGATCACGTGACCCCAGCATGGTGAGAGAGGTGCTGACCCAGGTGAGGCACAGCAGCAAAAACTGCGGTGACAGTCTGACTTCAGGTGTTCTGACCCAGCAGGCAGTACAATATGATGGGAAAGGTAGGTGATGGTGAAACATTCTGCAGGTGAATATGACTTAAACAACAAAATAAAACTAAAGACTTGCTTGTAGGCCTAAATCTTAAAAGAAAGAAGTTTTTACTTTAAAAAAAAATAGCAAAGCAAATAACAAACACACCCTGGACTGTATTAAAGATCCTTCCTCACTTTCCATTAAGAATAAGAACGAGCTGGCAATTAGTCTCCCTTCATATTCAGAAGAGAGTTTGCTTTTACGCACAAAGTTTCCAATAATTACTTTTCAATGTTGGCTCCATCAAACGTGGGCAAATACATTTAAGCAAAATCTTTTAAATGAACCAAATAAACATCCACCATTCATTACCAAACATGCTTCAACATATAAATGTACAGACGGCTCAGTTTTATTCCCCTAAAAGTCGGACGAGCCAGGAGACATTTTAGCTTCTGAAACACATGCAAAAGAAAGTTTGTTTCATGTGCAGCAGCTTACAAACACAAGCAGGTTAGCAATAAAAAGCAAAATGATCTTATTCACCATTCTAAGTTGTTAAATCAGATTTTACCGATGAAAAGAAGTTAGAAACAATGTTGTTAGAAACAAACATTCATCTCAAACTGTACCTGCTGCAAACGTTTTTTCCCATTGTGAATTTTTATACCAGTGCACCAATGCGAATCGGTCAGTCTTACCATCCCTAGTGTGGACTGACAGGGATTTAAAAAGGTTGTGGTACAAACTGGCTCGAAAAGAGTTAAGAACAGAGAATATCAGCTGGGAGGTTTGAAGCGGCGAATAGTTTTGCCTACTTACATAATTATTAGTCAAGCAATTCTAAGACAAGGGAGGGATCATTCTTCTTCAAGGAGTCAAAAAAAGCTTTTTCAGCTCATCACTGTTCAACACCTCATACAGCCTCCTCATCCTCTCCTGGCTGGTACTGGCAGCACGTATGTTATTGTACTTTTCCCTGCTGATGTGCTCATGGAGGTCGTCCAGTATGGGGTCAATCAGTGACACTTTTTGGATGATGGCTTTCCTGTGTTGGTCTACAAACGCCACAGCTGAATGACAAGAGGCCACTGGAGAACGACCTGAAATAAACAGTTTATACAACAAAGCCGTTATTCATTTAAAAGGAATCAGTTTGTTAATATGCCAAGATGAAGGATTGGGACAAATTGTAGTATGGAGCTGTCACTGTGAATTTCAAAACAGGAACAAATTGTTTGTAAATGATACAATTATCTTGTAATTAGCATTGACAATATGCCTATTGATAAACTAAACGTCTCAAAAGTAAATCATTCACCCTAAATAGATTCATAGGTGATGATTAGTATTCATTATGGAAAGGCTTCTGTAGCCCTACCTGTCATGATCCGCTCGTCCGCTCCTCCCGTGTGCCACGTCCCCTCATTGACCCCGTGTGGATTCCCCGTGTTCAACAGCTGTTTCTGATTGTTGTCATTAGTCCAGTGTATTTAGTCTGCATTTCCGTTCGTTTCCCAAGTCCGGTCATTGTACCGTTGTGTGAAACCATAATTATAGTAACATAATTATCATTACTATAACTGGGACTCCTGGCAGTCAGATTTATTAGGGTTAGGGTTAGCAAACTTGTGCTAATGCTAACTGGGACTCCTGGCAGTCAGATTTATTAGGGCCAGCTGATGGGTTCCACAAGTCCCGACGTGATCTGAGCCACAGATGCAGATAAACCGTCTGACAACAAGCCAGTGAAGTCAAACAGCCTGCGGGGCCAGACGCCCCATCTGGGCACAGGGTCCCAAAACAGAACATAGGCTTTTATTTCCTGACTTTGACTCACTATTGGGAAAATAGTGATAAACCAGCCTTCCCTCTGAGAGTTACCCCAAAACACATCATTTTAGTGCACTGTCTTTCACACACTGTTCTGTTGACCATGTCCCCAATGGGGAAGCCAGACTTCACCAGGATGGCAGCTGCTCACTGTAACATGCATTAAGAGACTGAATAGTGCCCCTTTTCCAGGTAGATCTTTCTAGATGGTGGATTACATCATTTTTGGCATCATTTGTCGTGTTTCCCTGAAGGTACCATCAGTCTACCAAAGAAAGAGATCAGTCTTCCAAAACAAAGACCTGAGTGCCTGTCCTCTCCTCCCTCCCTGCGGAATACTAATGGTAGCTGCTTCTTGGCAGCCGAGGTTGTACCATGAGCACATATATGGGGGTGGCTTGGTGTTTTTTCTCAGAAGGCTTAGCTTATGCTGGAGAGCATCCTGCCTGGATGCCAGCCGCTGCGATGGTCCCTGCCTTGTTCTGGGCTCTCCTGCTGTCTGTGGCTCGTTCTGCGCAGTCGCAGGAGATAAGCATTCCTCTGCCGGGTCGGGGGTCAGGGGTCAGGGGTCCACAAGGCCCTCCCTGCACTCCGGCTTCCCTTTCAGATGAGCTCTTAATTAAACAGCCTTGTGTGAGATTTAAATAAACAACATTCATTAATTTTGATTGACAAGCAGCAGACACTGTTTGAGCGCAGGATCACTGGTCCATGTAATGTGTACATTTGAGGCTTGGCATTGATTAAGAAAAAGATCAAATGGATCTCAGGAGGAAATTCTTTTGAAAGCAGCACAGACAAACATGCATGTAGTGCATCAGCTGTAAATAACAAACAGAAACTTGCTTCATGCCACACCCAGCAAACACCCAAAGTACACAAATAGGAAGCTGAAAAACAGAACAATAATCATAGCATCATAAATTAGTGATGGAAAATAAAATAGTGATGTGCAATGAAAAAACAGAGAGCCTTGGATTTTTGATGAAAAATGGATGTTCCAAAGGTATAGGACTAAACTGAAAAAAGGCTAAAAAATAGCAAAATTGAAAACAAAAAGGATAACGTAAATGTAGTTCGTGCAAATGTGATTCTGTCCTGAAGCAATTAAAGATATTTGTTGCAAAATCAGCATTTCAAACCTTTCATATTGCTCTTTATTTGCTATCATTTTCTAAAATGAAAGTCGACTTTAAAAGCTAGGTTTGCTCAGAAGGTGGCGCTGTTGCCACTCAAGTCCATTCAAGTCAAGTCGAGTGGAATTTACTGTCGTGTCAGCTACACACAAGTATACGGTGGTAAGAGACATTGTTTCCCCAGGACCACCGTGCAGCCTAAGACACATGGGGGCTGTATGTTCACAATTACAGGGGTAAATTGCAGATTAAGTACACGAATGCAAACATGGGGGTTGGTCACGGACCACACATAGTGCACATGCCACGATAGGAGGGCAGACATACAGTATATACATGAATAGGGTGAATGGAATGATGTATGGGGACTTTCATGGAATATAAACTTTACTTAAAACCCCTGTTCTGGCAAGCTGCATTGTAGATCGTCCATCTTTCCAGCATCCCTCACCATAACCGTACCAGTACCCAGTCCGCCCAGTACACCCACCAGCATCCTGAAATATCAGGCGAAACATCAACACAAGCAGATGGCTTCCATATTAATGAAATGGGAGCAGTAACAGCTGTGGTCAGCAGAGGGCGCTCAGCTCAGAGCAGCGAGCTTCATGGGAGGAGGGCAGAGTGTGTGTCCCTGTGCCTGAGAGTGTGTATGTGAATGTGTGTGTGTCCCTGTGCCTGAGAGTGTGTATCTGAATGTGTGAGTGTGTGTGTGTCCCTGAGAGTGTGTATGTGAATGTGTGAGTGTGTGTGTGTCCCTGAGAGTGTGTATGTGAATGTGTCACTGTGCCTGACAGTGGTGTATGTGAATGTGTGTGTGTGTGTGTGTACGGGTTTGTATTTACCGCGTTGTGAGGGACAAATATCCCAACAAAGTGTCAAAACCTGTTACTTTTTAGCTTGTGGGAACATTTCTCAGCTCTACACAATATAATCTTCAATTTTATAAAAGTCTGTGAATGCAATCAAACAATGAAATTACCCAAAAGTCTTGTATTTTGTTTGGTTACTTATGGTTCAGGTTAGAGCTGGGTAAAAGATGCTGTTATCTTAGTTAGGATCAGGGATATGCCCAGAGAAACTACAGTGACAGTCCTGTGACTGTCAAAGGACAGTTTACATGCGTGTTACATGTGTCACAGTAACTGGACACAACTGTGATAATTTGTATGCTTTTGTGTCACCAGAGGGATAAATATCCCTGTTTGCATGTGTGTCGCTGTCTGTAAGTATATCACAGATGTGAGAGAAGTGCTTGTGCATATAGGCTGTAAACCCTCATGCTCATGCATTTTAGTCTCTGTAAGTGTTACGTTCCGGCTGCTGTCAGACGCAGCATAAACGCACTCAGACCCAGGATGGCTCGATTGTCAGGGGTAATTTATTAACAAAGAGCACAAACAGGAGAGAACATAACAGAAAAGGACAATGAGACACTGATGCAGAGCCGAAGCCGCCGTGGTGGCTGCCACAGGATCGATTCCTCTCCCCTTAGCCGGGAACCCACCTTATACACCCACCCCCAGGGGAACAGGTGCACCATGTTTAAATTAGACAGGGGGGAGAGAAACAAACAAGCGGCCAGCAGAGGCAGCAGCACAGAATGTGGCGCTCGTCACTAGAGGGAGTGAGAATCCACCTTTCCATTGTTTTCAGGGGTATATCTGTATTGCTGCAATGCCACTGTGACTGTATTGGGGGTCACATTGTAGCTGACAGTCTCAATTCTAAATTGTGTGGAGTGAAAAAGGAACTTAACAAGTCATACCTGTCAGGCACAAACAAACAGGTAAGTTGGTACTATAACATGTATATAGTTAATATACAGCGAGCATTAATACAATCAATACATGAACATACACACACACACATCAGGATTCCTAATGAAACAGAATGTATGTTTTTTTCTGGTAATTGGTAATCACCTACACTGCATCATTGCTGATCAGGTGATTTTTTTGCTCACAAAATTTGATCACAAAATTCTAGTTGTAATATTAACGTAATTTATTAAGATTTTATGTTATTTATGTTTACTAAGTTATCATATGTTTAATATGATTATATTATTTATCTTTACTCAGTTACCTCAGGACCGTTGTAGGTTCTGAGTTAATAAAATGTCTGCTGCCCCCTGCTGGCCAAAGCATCACTGCTGCGATATCAGGCTGCTGTGCTCAGTCACCAGAGAGCGCGTATTAAGTGTGTTACTCGGTTACGCTCTGGGCAGCGCTGAACCGGGACATTGATAGGATAGAATAGAACATAAGAAATTTACAAACGAGAGGAGGCCATTCGGCCCATCAAGCTCGTTTGGGGAGAACTTAACTAATAGCTCAGAGTTGTTAAAATCTTATCTAGCTCTGATTTAAAGGAACCTATGGTTTTAGCTTCCGCTACACTAGCAGGAAGACTATTCCATACTCTAACTACACGCTGTGTAAAGAAGTGCTTCCTCAAATTTGTTTTAAAATGTTCTCCCGCTAATTTCCACTTATGGCCACGAGTTCTGGTATTTAGACTAATATTGAAATAGTCATTTGGCTGAACAGCATCCAGACCCGTTAGAATCTTATAGATCTGAATCATATCCCCCCTTAGTCTCCTTTGCTCAAGGCTGAACAGATTCAGTTCCGCTAACCTCTCCTCATAAGACATTCCTCTAAGACCAGGAATCATTCTCATAGCTCTTCGTTGCACCTTTTCTAAGGCAGCAATGTCCTTCTTGAGGTATGGTGACCAAACCTGCACACAGTATTCTAGGTGGGGTCTTACCAAGGAATTATATAAGTGTAACATCACCTCCCTTGACTTAAACTCCACACATCTAGAGATATAACCCAACATTCTGTTGGCCTTTTTTATTGCTTCCCCACACTGGCGAGAGTGGGACATAGAAGCATCAACATACACACCGAGATCTTTCTCGTATTCAGCTACCTTTATTTCAGTGGAACCCATAAAATATCTGTACTTTATATTTCTGCTCCCTGCATGGATTACCTTACATTTATCTGTGTTAAATTTCATCTGCCAAGTATCAGCCCATTCGCTAATTAAATCCAGATCCTGTTGAAGCCTCTCTGCTGCTAGATCAGTATCTGCTACCCCGCCCACCTTGGTGTCGTCTGCAAATTTAACCAGTTTACTGTATGTATTTGTGTCAATATCATTAATGTAAATTAGGAACAATAGTGGTCCTAAAATTGAACCCTGCGGTACCCCACTATGAACAGAGGCCCACTGTGACATTGTGCCTCTAATAACTACTCGCTGCTTCCTGTCAGTTAGCCAGTTTTCGATCCAAGCTGCCACAGTTCCTAAAATCCCTGCAGCTTTAAGCTTTAGCAAGAGCCGTTTGTGGGGGCCTTCTGGAAATCTAGGAAGCCTTTATTGTCAGTGTACAGGTAGGAAATACAATATATAGACAGAAATATATAAAATATTCATATAGAGGGGAGGGGAAATGCTCCCCCTAGTCATCAGGCTTACATTTCATTACATTTTATTTTATTCACAATCAGAATTCACTCTATTGGTACAACTGCATGTACTATGATTTTGTTTTGGCAGTTTTGGTGCATCATTCACAGACAACACAGAACATAAGTCAGAGAAAAACAGAAATTTTGCATGGGTTTGGCAAGCTGAACAAACATTCATTTATTTTTGTCTGACATACGTCACACTTCAGACAGAGTAAAAATGGTTATACTGGTTAAAAAAGCAGAGATTTTACCTTTTTGCCACGGAGAAGCAGCGGCATGTGACACTCGGATAAGGTAAAAATGATTCCTCCAGCACACAGTGAGCTATCCCAGCATGCACAGGGACACGGAGGAGTTTTTATGAACCTGAAACCCTGGATAGAGGGGCTCAGTGAATGAGAAGGTGAATCTGTACAGGGGGGTCAGTCCATCAGAGGAGACTCTGTAGAAGGACAGAGCACCAGCCCCCCAGTCCAGATACACTCCTACTCTGCGGGAGCCTGAGGGCTCTTTGGGTATGTCAATGTATTTATTATTGTGCCAGACAGAGTAACTGTCAGGATCACAGAACAGACTCCATGACTTGTCATTGTCTCCAAGCTTACAGTCCCTCCCTCCTTTCCTCCCGATCCCTTTATAAGTCACTCCTATCCAGGCTCCATATCTTCCATCCCACTCAGCCTCCCAGTAACAGCGGTCAGTCAGACTCTCTCTGCACAGAACTTGGGGCCGGCGGTCAAATCTCTCTGGATGATCAGGATATGGCTGCTCCTCCCACACATGTGTCACCTTCCTGTTCCCCCCTGACAGAGACAGCTCTCTGTTTGCTGTGTTGGGGTCCAGCGTCAGCTGGCAGGAGTCTAGGCAGAAGGAAGAGCGATTAATCCCATCACGAAGCCCAGCATCTCCATCATTATCACTGTCACACCTCACACACTCACTAACACAGAACTCGCTCCAATACACACATTTTATTCCCAATATACTCATGTAGCCGCCCGAGTCTGCGGCGCTGAGACACGCTGGGGATCGAACTGCACTTTAGCCTGCGCTCTATTATTCTGAACGATACATAAAATATAAAACAGCACAGCGTCCCCTAACGAAGCAGGAATTCAAGTATGTGAAATAGCTCAGGAAATGTCGGACGCCGCACGACGCCGGCGGGAAGACGCGCTGAAATGCTGCGCGTGTTAAACTAATATGCTTAATTACAGGTAAATAAAATTAGAAACAAAATTCATTAAACATATTAACCATAAAATTATACCACTAAAAGTGAGTTTGTCTTTCCGCCTCAATATGAACTTCTTTCAAACCACTTTGGACACACACCTCTCTCCAGCAGCATGCGGACGCTGACGCATCTAGGCTGGTTCCCCGCAAGTCGCAACACTTCATCGGTCAAGCTGTGTACTGTGCACATGCGCATGTGTCCTATTTAAGTATTATTATTAGTAAATTATTATTCTGATATTCCCTGCACACGTACCACAGCAGTGATGTCTGTTTATGTCTCCCTACGTTTTACAAATTCAGATAAGTGAATATACAGTTCACAGGGTTGCCAACTTTAATCAACTGGCTGGCGTGAGTCTGCACACACATGCACACGCATTCATATGTATGTTACAGTTTTATTGGGGTGGCAGTATGGTGACGTTTTGTCAGGGGACATTGTCTTTACTTACAGTACAGATAGTATTAAAGTAGCATCTGATTTTTTTAAGAATGAGTGGCCAGAACTGTATATTTTCAGAGGCAAGAAAGAAAATATTCCGAACACTATGGTGTCCTGTGTACAGCGTCTTCAAAATTAAGTATAAGTTTTTTAAAAAGCAGTGTCGTGTACAAGGAAATTCTAACTTGAAATTCTTAATTGCCTACTTTCATAAGTAGCGTTATTTTTCAATGCAGTTCCATCCATCCATTTTGTGGCCCTTATCTAATCTAATATATAACATATAATCTATATATAATGTAGTACCTGCCCTGAAACACCTCCCCAGGGAGCCGTCCAGAGGGCATCCCAGGTAGACGTCTGAACCATCAGCTGGCTCCTTTCAATGCAGTGAAGCAGCGGCTCTACTTTGAGCCCGAACGTCTGAGCTCCTCAGCCTCTCTCTAAGGCTGAGCCCAGACACCCTACTGAGGAAACTCATTTCTGCTGCTGGTATCGCAATCTCATTTTTTCGGTCATTACCCAGAGCTCATGACCATAGGTGAGGGTAGGAACGTAGATCAACTGGTAAATTGAGAGCTTTGCCTTCCAGCTCAGTTCCCTCTTTGTCCAAATTGCCGCACCGTGAACAAAGACCCCCAAGATCAAAGTCAAAGTCAAAGTGAACTTCATTGTCATCTCCACCATATATAAGTATACAGAGAGACAAAATGGCGAAGCTCAGGGACCACAGTGTAACATAAACTTAGTCCAATATAGAAAACAAGACAAGACAATGTGCAAAGGACTTACAGGATAGTGCAACTGAGGAAGAGGAATAGTAATGTGCAATTTACAGTAATGTGCAATATTGGGTAATGCGCAATATTCTTAGAACTATATGAAATACATGATGTTTTAATCAGTAAGACCTGAATTCACCATCATGTACATTGTAACAGCGTGAGTTCACAGTGTAAAACAGTGTATGATAATAGTAGTGATAGCAGTAAGACCTGAATTCACCATCATGTACATTGTAACAGCGTGAGTTCACAGTGTAAAACAATGTATGATAATAGTAGTGATAACAGTAAGACCTGAATTCACCATCATGTACATTGTAACAGCGTGAGTTCACAGTGTAAAACAGTGTATGATAATAGTAGTGATAACAGTAAGACCTGAATTCACCATCATGTACATTGTAACAGCGTGAGTTCACAGTGTAAAACAGTGTATGATAATAGTAGTGATAACAGTAAGACGTTTAAAATTTCTAACAGCTGAAAATAGGAACAGAAGCAGAATAATGGAGCAGACAGAGAATAATGGGGATTCTTCTTATCGCCCCCATGTCAGAGTGACAAAGTGTTAAGTGCAGTGCAGCGCTTAAGGGTCAGTCTGTGGCTTTTAGTTGTGGGTTAAGGGGGGGTTGAGGCAGTGATGAGGCAGAATGAGGGATCCTGGTGGGGCAGCATGGTGTTGAGGAGCCTGACAGCCTGGGGGTAAAAACTGCCACGCAGCCTGGCAGACCCGGCTCTGATGCTGCAGTATCTTCTCTCAGATGGCTAGAGTGTGAGATGACCATGTGAGGGATGTGATGGGTCCTGCACAATGCTGCAGACCTTGTGGACACTGAGTTTGCAAAAAGTGGCTTGTAGGGAAGGGAGAGGCATCCCATAATATTCTCTGCTGTCTTCACTACTCTCTGCAGGCCCTTGTGGTCAGATTTGTTACTGCTGCCATAGCAGATGGTGATGCAGTTAGTCAGAACACTCCCGATGGTGCCTCTGTAGAACATGGTGAGGATGGGAGGGGGAAGGTTGGCTTCTTTCAGCCGCCTCAGGAAGTATAGTCTCTGCTGGGCTTTCTTCAATAAGGAGGTGGTGTTTTTTGTCCATGTAAGTTCCTCAGTTATGTCCACACTGAGGAACTTGGTGCTCCTTACAATCTCCACAGCAGTACCGTTGATACTGAGTAGGGTGTGGGCAGGACGTGTCCTTCTGAAGTCCACAGTTATCTCCTTTGCCTTGTCAACGCTGAGAGATACATTGTTGTCTCTGCACTGTGTGGACAGCCTTTCCACCTCTTCTCTGCAAGCCGATTCATCATCTCTGCTTATTAGTCCCACCACAGCCGTATCCTCCGCAAACTTGATGATGTGGTTGGTGTTATGCGTGGCTGTGCAGGCCTGGATCAGCAAGGTGAAGAGCAGAGGACTAAGCAGCCTTGCAGAGCTCCAGTGCTCAGCGTGATGGTGTTGGACGTGTTGCAGCCCATACGTACTGACTGGCGCCTCTCTGTCAGGAAATCCAAGATCCAGCTGCAGAGAGTGGTGTTCAAGCTTAACCCCCTCAGTTCCACAATCAGTTTTTGAGGGACATATTGAAGGTAGAGCTGAAGTCTATGAATAACATTCTGACATATGTGACTCTCTTATCCAAATGTGTCAGGTAAAGGTGACGGGCAGAGGCTATGGTGTCCTCAGTAGACCCGTTGGACCGGTATGCAGATCGGAGAGGGTCTAGAGAGGTAGGAAGGTTGGTCTTTATGTGTGACATGACCAGCCTTTCCAAGCACTTCATGATGATCGACATGAGTGCTACTGGGCAGTAGTCATTCAGGCTTGTCACTGATGGCTTCTTCAGTACTGGGATGATGGTGGTTGATGTGAAAATATCTGTGAGGACACCAGCCAGGTGGTCAGTGCATTCTCTCAGCACACGGCCAGGTATGTTGTCAGGTCCTGCAGCCTTGCGTGGGTTGACTCTGGATAGAGTACTTCTCGCATCAGCTGTGGACAGACAGAGTAGCTCGTCACTGGGGGGAGGCGTCGGCTCCTTCTTCTGTACATCAGAGTCAGCAAAAAAGTCGTTTAGCTCGTCTGGAAGGGAGACATCACCACCACTGATGTGTGCGTTGGGCTTGTAGATCGTGATTGGCTGAATGCCCTGCCATATGCGGCATGTGTCTTAGGTGCAATTAAAGTGTTCACTGATCCTCTGCGCATGTGCCTGATTGGCTATCCTCATAGCTCGGGACAGGTTGTCTCTGGGCGTCCTGAGGGCAGCCTTGTCTTTAGGTCTGAAAGCTGCATTTCTGATTCTTAGCTGTGTGCGCACTTCCCTCATCATCCAGGGCTTTTGGTCGGCTCTCATGATCATAAATCACAGAGTTTATATACTCCTCCAGGTTGATGGAATCACCATTTATAGCAGCCTCCTTAAAAATGTCCCAGTCAGTAGATTCAAAGCAGTCTTGGAGAGCTGAGAGGCACCAGCTGGCCACACTCTTACTGACTGGTGTGATGAACTTCAGCAGGGATTTATACGCAGGAACCATGAACACAGAGACATGGTCTGAGTAGCCGAGGTGAGGGCGGGGAAGGGCCTTGTAGGGACGTGATCTGAGTAGCCGAGGTGAGGGCGGGAAGGGCCTTGTAGGGACGTGGTCTGAGTAGCCGAGGTGAGGGCAGGGAAGGGCCTTGTAGGGACGTGGTCTGAGTAGGCGAGGTGAGGGCGGGAAGGGCCTTGTAGGGACGTGGTCTGAGTAGCCGAGGTGAGGGGGGGAAGGGCCTTGTAGGGACGTGGTCTGAGTAGCCGAGGTGAGGGGGGGAAGGGCCTTGTAGGGACGTGGTCTGAGTAGCCGAGGTGAGGGGGGGAAGGGCCTTGTAGGGACGTGGTCTGAGTAGCCGAGGTGAGGGCGGGAAGGGCCTTGTAGGGACGTGGTCTGAGTAGCCGAGGTGAGGGGGGGAAGGGCCTTGTAGGGACGTGGTCTGAGTAGCCGAGGTGAGGGGGGGAAGGGCCTTGTAGGGACGTGGTCTGAGTAGCCGAGGTGAGGGCGGGAAGGGCCTTGTAGGGACGTGGTCTGAGTAGCCGAGGTGAGGGCGGGAAGGGCCTTGTAGGGACGTGGTCTGAGTAGCCGAGGTGAGGGGGGGAAGGGCCTTGTAGGGACGTGGTCTGAGTAGCCGAGGTGAGGGCGGGAAGGGCCTTGTAGGGACGTGGTCTGAGTAGCCGAGGTGAGGGCGGGAAGGGCCTTGTAGGGACGTGGTCTGAGTAGCCGAGGTGAGGGGGGGAAGGGCCTTGTAGGGACGTGGTCTGAGTAGCCGAGGTGAGGGGGGGAAGGGCCTTGTAGGGATGTGGTCTGAGTAGCCGAGGTGAGGGCGGGAAGGGCCTTGTAGGGACGTGGTCTGAGTAGCCGAGGTGAGGGGGGGAAGGGCCTTGTAGGCCTCACAAACGTTTGTGTAAACATTGGAAGTTCACATGTTGGAAGAATTTGGGGAAAACTGGCTTCAGATTTGCCTGACTGAAGTCTCCAGCAATAATGAAAAAAGACTCTGGATTAGCTTAACGACCGAGTCGTAGGAATGGAACTTGGTGGTTAAGTGAGGAGTGTCTGTATAGAGGATGCTGCAGCAGGACTACAAAATTAGCAACTCACTGTGGAGGCAGCGATTGTACAACATTTTGCCCCCAGTTTTATTGAACATTGTTTGTCAAAACAAGATAAAATAAAATAATATAGTAATGCAATAATACGGTAATGTATGATGAAATTATTCATATACAGTAAAACCAGTCTAAGTTGACACTCGCGGGACCAGCTTAAAAGTGACGACTTAGAGAATTGACAACATACACCTAAGTCAACACTTTGGCGACTTATGTCTATCTCGCCGTTTTGCCGACTTATAAAGTCGACACTTTGGCGACTTATGTCTATCTCGCCGTTTTGTCGACTAGTAAATATAACTCGCCGTTTTGCCGACTTATAAAGTCGACACTTCGGCGACATGTCTATCTCGCCGTTCTGCCGACTAGTAAATATAACACCATACCTCTACTCATCACGGCCTCGGCATCCAGGGAGCGACTAGTGCGATAGGTGGGGATTCCCCGTTTCTACATTGCCGTGGTGACAAGCAGGCGGTGTGAAGCAGGCGGCGGGAATGCAGCGATTGGGGTGTCGACTTACAGGTAGGAAAATCCATTCATTTGTGTTGTTCGGGACTGGGATTTAGGTGACGACTAAGGGAATTTGGCGACTTACAAGCGGCGATTTACACAAGGAATTTTAAAGGAAACACCATTAGGAAAAATCGGGACTTTTGCTTGAGCGTCGACTTTGCACATTGACGAGTTACAAGCCGGCGACTTAGACCAGTTTTACTGTACTTTTATACTAGCCGACAGCGGAAGAAAAGAGAAGAAGAGAAAGGAAAAGGAAAGACAAAGAAAAAAGAATGAAGGAAAGAGAGGGAGAGGGCAAATACAGTTCAAAGTCATTTTCAACCCTTTTGGCCAGAATCAAAGCTAGAACTTTATATTGGATGCCAATTATCAACTAAAAGAAAGACTTTATTAGGTTTTAAAATGATATTGATTATGATTCGGCATAATGTGGCAGGAAGTACTGAGTTTATTATGCTCTCATTATACACTCAGTAAGAAAGGAGCAGCTTTTGAGTGAAAGTTTTATAAAATTCCGAGGTTAGACTGTCTGTTCCTGGCAATTTATTATTTTTTAAGCAATTTATTGCAGCAGACATCTCAGTTAGATCAATTGGGACGTCACAAAGTTCACGATCTGCATCATTTATTCGTGTGATGTTTGGGAAGGAATCAAAAATCATGGGTCAAGACTGCTGACATACAAATTATTAAAGAACCCAGTGCAGAAGTTGGCTATTTTCTTGATGTCATCTGCAACAATTCCATAAATCCTCACCCACATAATGCAGTTGCTCCTTCTAGCCTAAAGAAATAGGCTGAGTTCTGCTCACCTTGTTCAAGCCATTTTTGCCACAATCTAACAAAGGCTCCTTCTGCCTTATGTTTAATCATCCAATTTTTTCTGTATCAGTAAGACGATTGACTGGTTTGCAGGTTAAAGCAGTAATCTCATTTATAATTTAGTTTTCTTCATCTCTTCTGATTTGAGCCAAGTCACTACTAAACCTTCTGACAAATTTTGCTGCATAATGTTTTACAAGTTATTATTACAATATTTTTTCTGTATTGGGTCTGTTCCAGTGTAAGTCAATTATTTATTCTATATTTAAAATAGCTATTTTATTTCTCAAGATTGAACTGTTTAATTTCCAGTATGAAGATATTTCTATATCCAGTAGACGATGACAATATGGATATATGGATGCCAATGGCTTGGTGGTCAGAAAATGGTGAAGGTATAATGTTTGTTCAAATATTTCCTAATTCATTAGAAGTAGCCAAAAATCAGTTTGTGACTGATTTGAAAAGGTGTTATTGTTCCATGGTAAAGGTCTTTGAAGTGGATATGGGTCATTTTCCAAACATCTGCTCAGTCAAACTCCTGAATAAAGTCCTTCAGGTAAGAATTACCACTGGCTGAATAATGCTGAGACCATCTGCTAGACTACTGAAACGGTGTCTTCACAGGTCTTGGTAATAAATCAATCAAACAGCGGCAGCTCATCCAGAATGCTGCCAGCAGAGTCCTCACTAACACCAAGGAAGTAGAGCATATTACACTGGTCCTTAAATCACTGCACTGGCTTTCTGAGTGTCACAGGATTGATTTTAAAATATTATTAATTGTCTACAAGGCACTAAATGGCACTAATTTCCTTGAACGTTGTGAAGCATCCAGACCCCTGAAGTTAACTGTTTATTTGTTTTTTGGGCTTTTAGACTTTTTAAAATTGTCTTTTAAATTGACAATGAACGTGTTTGTAAGTCCCACACCAAAGTTCTGAAGTACTGAAAAAGTACCCCAGCTGCAATGGTACGTTTCGTACTGGAACTTCTGATACTGGTACTTCACCGGAAGTCAATGGAAAAGGGAAAGAACCAAAAGTACCGTACCTGGTGCAGTGGAAAAGCGCCCTGAATAAACTTGCCTTACTTTGCAGTTGGATTCAAAGTCTACTGAGATAAAAAGCTCATGTAAATGTGAAAGACCAGGAGGCAGCGGAAGAGAGAAAGAGATGCTCCCCTAGCAGTAGAAAATTAAACACAATAAAACAGACTCCACCTCATACAGGGAGAGAGAAGCGTGTGTGTAAACAGACTCACAGTGTAAGAATTCTGCTCTGGTCCTGGGCACTAATATCGGTAGGTTGGTGTCTTTGGTAACTAGAAGGAGACAGAGAGAAACAGGGATGTGAGTAAAAGGAATTTACTTGTGGGAGATGGACTTCACTCACTGTGGAGACACCAGCAGTAGGGTATTATCATTATGAGGGACAATAACAGGCATTTTAACAAACTGCAAATCATGGTAAGTTACACATAGTACAGATTTTTGGTTCCTATAATGTAGAAGAAACATGTTTCATGTGATCTGGGTTTTGCAGCCAGTAGAATGTGAAGCTCTTTCACCAGTTATCACAGAGATTTAACCTTATTGAAAACAAACTGACTTGGTCACACAAATGTGAGGCTGACTGTATTGCATACTCTCTCTGCATGGTCTACATCAGGGGTGGCCAGTCTTACCCGCAAAGGGCCAACGTCTATGCAGGTCTTTGGGATAACCTTTAGGTCAGCTGTTCAACCCCAGGTGTGAGGACTCTTCAGCCAATCAGTCCTCTAATTAGTAATCCGGCAAAAGCCCACAGACAGCAGCCCTTTCTGGATAAGATTGACCACCCCTGGTCTATAGTAACATGATCAGATTAGAAAATGTATTAACCTGCATGATGGATCTTTGCCATTTTCTTTCTGCAAACATTCTCCAGTTGATCTTTCAGTTCAGAAACCACCTTCCTCAAATTCCCAAAATCAGATCTTGGACTGACAGAGATTCTGGGTCCAAATCCAGCTTCACGGGTGACAGGAAGAGCCTGGCGCCTCTACAGACACACAGTTTGATTAAACAGATTCATCAATACAAATGTGTATTGCAATCTATTTATCAGGACCTTTAACATCTGACAAATGACAGACTAGCTGAAATACAAATGACAATATGCATCTGTTATGATCTGGCTCAAAACCGTAACAAAAAGGAAAAAAAAGAAAATCCAAGAGAAGACACTGGACCCAAGCTTACCAGATAATTAAAGAATTTAAAAAGAATAAAAGAAAAAGAATGCTACACAACATATATAACGCATGGTTGTCAGTAGTGTCAGTAAGGCAGGCATGCAATGTTCATGTAGTGTAGAATAAATACAGAAAATGAACCCCAAACGAGCTTGATGGGCCGAATGGCCTCCTCTCGTTTGTAAATTTCTTATGTTCTTATGTTCTTATGAAAATGAAATACAAAAATAAAACCATAACAAAAGTCAAACAAATGGCAACATGCAACAGGCGCCTGAGCACGAGCCCCATTTTCCCCAAAGCCTGGCCATTTTAAAAGGGAACAAATCAGCTACAGCCTTAACAAGCATCGGGTGTAACTGGCTCAGAGTCATGACAATGAAAATTGCCAACACTTGATGACCAATCCAAAACCCACACTCAAGGTCGTCACAGCATCCATTTGAATATTCTGGTTTTCTTATTGCCACAGTAGCTGTTCTGTTACCTGGAGGAAATGGATGTGATCCTCTGTGTGTGAAAGCTGCTCCAGCTCAGAGTGTCTCCTCTTTAGTTCATCGATCTCCTGCTTCAGTCTCTCCATGTCTCCTTCAGCCTGACTCACTGCAGCCTTCTCCTGATCTCTGATCAGCTTTGTCACCTCAGAGCGTCTTCTCCCAATGGAACAGATCATCTCAGTGAAGATCCTCTCGCTGTCCTCCACTGCTGACTGTGCTGATCTCTGTTGGTGACACAGGGAGCAGAGGACAGTAAATTACAATTGGCCCCTTTTGAGACTCCAGAGAGCCTCATCGTACAATAGAGATGTGAGCTGACAGGAGGTATATAAACAGCACAGGGCTGGGGTTTGGAGTGTCACCATGCTGGATGCCTCAGGTACTGAAACCCAGCCAGCACTGACTGGAAATGATCACTGTAAATCTGTATTATATTCAAAGTGATATTTTAAAAGATGTATTTGTTTATTTATTTTTCATATCCTTTGTAACCAGTTGCACAGTCAAAAGAGTGGTTCAGGATACATGTCACTGCATGTTGTAACTGTATGACTGTGCATGTGACAATTAAAGAATCGTGAATCGCTCATTAAGCTCATACACTGTCAGCTGCAGGGATTTGGCAGAGACTGGTGGCTGTGGGGCAGGTTGGTTTCCACCATTAGGTCTCAGTTTAATAGGCGACTTTCTTGGTGTTTATATGCACAACAAAAGTTGCATTTTTCTCAAATGGGCCTTTTATGGTATTTTTTAAATAAACAAGCTACTTCTGCTGCAGCACTTGGTTAAACTCTGTTATCTAGCAACTTCATCCCATTCAACCTCTGACCCAGAATAACCCACAGCAGCATTAATTTGATTAATCCCCACAAGTCTGTAAATCTGCAATCTGTTGAATCTGAAAGATTCAATATGATCACAAGCCAGCTGTTATCTTCTCCTCAGGTCCATACTCACTGTGATAGAGGCCACAGCCTCTCTCAGCTCCTGCAGCTCCTTCTTTCTCATCTGAATTCTCTGCCGAAATTCCCTCAGTGTTTTACCCATTTGTTTCTACAGATAGGAAACAAGATGACAAAACAAGTTTGTTTCATTAGCTGAGATCACATTCATTAATCATCCTGTCCAGGGTGGAGCCCAGCCTTGGGCCCTATGCTGCCTGGGAAAGGCTCCAGACACTCCCCCTGAGCCTGACCTGGGTTACTGGTTAGGAGATGGATGGATGGATGGATGGAAATCATAATAGGTAGGATACAATGACCATGTGAACACGTGACCATGGTCATACGAAGCTTCGTTCTGCACTCAAGCACGTGACTGCTTTGGAAATTGAACATGAGGCGCAAATCTCATTAGCGGTTTCAAACGTGTTATAGAGCACATATATCAGCACATATATCAGCACACACACTGCAGGATAAGTTTTGGAGCTATGGAACCAGAAAGGAAAGAGGTCGTTCTGAAGTTTGGCTGCACTTCAAACTTGTATCAACAAATAAGGTTTGTCGGTTGGTAAATTGGAATATATATGTGTGTGTGTGTGTGTGTGTGTGTGTGTGTGTGTGTGTGTGTGTAACAGCTGTTATTTGTGGATTGGCCTGGTCCAGGTGGAATGTTTGCAGTGCAGTCATCAGCTAACCTATAGTAAGAGCACCTGAACAATGTTGAGACATTTCTGTGCTAAGCATGAAAATGTCCAGAATGTTCTATCCACCAGTCAGTCTACAAGAAGTCCATCCATCACCATAACCGCTTAATTCCAACTGGGGTCACGGGGGGGGGGGGGACCAGAGCCTATCGCAGTCACCAGCCCAGGGCAGTCACCCACCCACACACACAGCCAGCCACACTCACAGGGCCAATTTAGACTCAGCATTCAATCTGCCCTGCAAGCTTTTCAACCATGGGAGGAAACCAGAGCCCCCAGCGGAAACCTACTCGAACAAGGGGAGAGCATGTCAACTGCACAAAGAAACAACCCAGGACCAAACCCAAGACCTTCCAGCTGTGAGGCAGCAGTGCTAACCACTGCACCTCTGCACAAGACAAAATCCAGTCATTTAAAATTAACTTTATATTTATATGAGTACTTCTGGCCTGACCTGTATCTCCGCCCTTCCTGCAGCAGCTGAGACTGTATCATGGCCTCTGTGTTCATCCATCAAACAGGGATAACAGATACACTGTTGGTCGGTACGGCAGTAGACCTCCAGGGGTTTGTCATGGTGGGAACAGACCTTGTCCTGCAGACGTCCAGTGGCGACAGTCAGCTTGTGCTTCTTAAAAGCTGGAGACTCACAGTGAGGCTGGAGGTGAGTTTCACAGTAAGAGGCCAGACACACCAGGCAGGACCTGACAGCTTTGTGTTTTCTCCCAGTACAGACGTCACACTCCACATCTCCAGGTCCAGCATAATGGTCAGCAGGAGTAGTTGTCTGTAATCCAGTCTTCTTCAGTTTCTCCACCATTTCAGCCAGTATGGTGTTTCTGCCCAGAACAGGTCTGGGTATGAAGGTCTGTCTGCACTGGGGGCAGCTGTAAACTCCAAGATAATCCTCCAGATTCCAGCAGCTCTTAATGCAGCTCATGCAGTAACTGTGTCCACAGGGAATAGTCACTGGATCCTTCAGTAGATCCAGACAGATTGGGCAGCTGAACTGGTTCTGATCCAGTAAGACACTGGCTTCTGCCATTTTACCACGAGCTCTGAAAGGATTCAGTTTCGTTTTCTCTCACAGTCGTCTGTGTGTGAGAGTGGGAGGAACTTCCTGCTTCTCAGGCTGCAGTAGGTGTGGTTCTGGACTGAGGCCAGACTGAGAAGAGCAGACTGGGCAAACAGTGGAGCTGGAGTTTATAACTAAAACAGTACAGTATGCAAACTATACACACAACAGTTATTTATTTAGCTTTTATGAGAATATCTGTTACTGACATTGTTTTTTTTGTAAAAAAAAAAAAAAAAAGCTATAATCCAACTCTTTGATTGTACAGTAGATAGAAATTAGGTAGAAGGTTTTAAGGGCAGTTATACTGAGAATGAATTTCTGTGTCTGTTTAGAAACATGTTTGGGATCATGTGGTTTCAGGTGAAACATGCAGGTATGTGCAATTATAGACAGACTGTGTCAGGATTAGACAGAACAAGCTTTGACGAGTGCTGTCAGATTTGTTTCTTACATTAGTCTATATATAATATTCATGAAAATAAAGGGTGTAGCACATAAATGCCATATTTAATTCTCTCAGTGTGTTTGTGCTGGGAGTGTATTTGCATTAGGAAGGAGAGTCAGGTGACCAGGTTCAGAGTGATAATTTTTCGCACACAAAATTTTTCTGGAATATAATAATGGAAATTTATCCTAGAAATTCATTGAACACTATTAAGTAAAAGTCTTACATTTAAGCCAAACGTTTCCGCCATCCTCAGGAACAGAAAGATAAAGTATCAAAAAAGTATCCAACAAAATCCAATAAGTGCTTATCCAGTACAGGGTTATGGGACACACACATCACAGGAAGCACAGGGCACAAGGCAGAGGGACACCCTGGACGGGATGCCAGTCCATCACAGGGCACAAGGCAGAGGGACACCCTGGATGGGATGCCAGTCCATCACAGGGCACAGGGCAGGGGGACACCCTGGATGGGATGCCAGTCCATCACAGGGCACAAGGCAGAGGGACACCCTGGACGGGATGCCAGTCCATCACAGGGCACAAGGCAGAGGGACACCCTGGATGGGATGCCAGTCCATCACAGGGCACAGGGCAGGGGACACCCTGGATGGGATGCCAGTCCATCACAGGGCACAGGGCAGGGGGACACCCTGGATGGGATGCCAGTCCATCACAGGGCACAAGGCAGAGGGACACCCTGGATGGGATGCCAGTCCATCACAGGGCACAAGGCAGAGGGACACCCTGGATGGGATGCCAGTCCATCACAGGGCACAGGGCAGGGGACACCCTGGATGGGATGCCAGTCCATCACAGGGCACAGGGCAGAGGGACACCCTGGATGGGATGCCAGTCCATCACAGGGCACAGGGCAGAGGGACACCCTGGATGGGATGCCAGTCCATCACAGGGCACAGGGCAGGGGGACACCCTGGATGGGATGCCAGTCCATCACAGGGCACAGGGCAGGGGGACACCCTGGATGGGATGCCAGTCCATCACAGGGCACAGGGCAGGGGGACACCCTGGATGGGATGCCAGTCCATCACAGGGCACAAGGCAGAGGGACACCCTGGATGGGATGCCAGTCCATCACAGGGCACAGGGCAGGGGACACCCTGGATGGGATGCCAGTCCATCACAGGGCACAGGGCAGAGGGACACCCTGGATGGGATGCCAGTCCATCACAGGGCACAGGGCAGAGGGACACCCTGGATGGGATGCCAGTCCATCACAGGGCACAGGGCAGGGGGACACCCTGGATGGGATGCCAGTCCATCACAGGGCACAGGGCAGGGGGACACCCTGGATGGGATGCCAGTCCATCACAGGGCACAGGGCAGAGGGACACCCTGGATGGGATGCCAGTCCGTCACAGGGCACAAGGCAGAGACACCCTGGTGCCAGAGCGACCGACATCTCAGCAAATTTAAAAGTGCTGTCTAAAAATAAACGTAAATACTCTAAGATTATCATCCAAGTCGGCACTAATGATGTCCAGTTGAGGCAATCGGAGATCACGAAGTCAAATTTTATGGAGGTGTGCAACCTTGCGAAGAAGATGTGTGTGTCAGTAACGTGCTCTGGCCCCATCCCTGCTAGACGTGGCGATGAAATGTACAGCAGATTATCGTCGCTACATCGCTGGTAGTCGGAATGGTGCCCGATAAATGGTGTGGGTTATATAGACAACTGGCAGATGTTCTGGGGTAGGCCTGGGCTTTTGAAGAGGGACGGTATTCACCCAATTCAGCCAAGCCCAGGCGGCAGGCAAACCGGCATAACCGACCGCCTGCTAGTCGCCTAGAGTCGTCACCTCGGGTTCATTTTATTGAGACTGTGTCTGTTCCCGACATTTTTAATCATGGAAGCCTATTCCCCCGTAGTGTGTGCCATACTGTAATAACTTAATAAAAATTACAATGCCTGGTCTGATGAGTCTCGATTTCTGTTGAGACATTCAAATGGTAGAGTCAGAATTTGGCGTAAACAGAATGAGAACATGGATCCATCATGCCTTGTTACCACTGTGCAGGCTGGTGGTGGTGGTGTAATGGTGTGGGGGATGTTTTCTTGGCACACTTTAGGCCCCTTAGTGCCAATTGGGCATCGTTTAAATGCCACGGCCTACCTGAGCATTGTTTCTGACCATGTCCATCCCTTTATGACCACCATGTACCCATCCTCTGATGGCTACTTCCAGCAGGATAATGCACCATGTCACAAAGCTCGAATCATTTCAAATTGGTTTCTTGAACATGGCAATGAGTTCACTGTACTAAAATGGCCCCCACAGTCACCAGATCTCAACCCAATAGAGCATCTTTGGGATGTGGTGGAACGGGAGCTTCGTGCCCTGGATGTGCATCCCACAAATCTCCATCAACTGCAAGATGCTTTCCTATCAATATGGGCTAACTTTTCTAAAGAATGCTTTCATCACCTTGTTGAATCAATACAACGTAGAATTAAGGCAGTTCTGAAGGCGAAAGGGGGTCAAACACCGTATGAGTATGGTGTTCCTAATAATCCTTTAGGTGAGTGTATATGCATACCTTTTAGCTTAGCTGCATCAGTATAGCTAGTTGGCGGACCTGCTGCGCTGTTCCAAGGCAAACTAACAGCTAAGTGTCGACATGTGGTTTGGTGATGAGGACCCTTTGAAACCAACAAGGAGGATGTTGGATATTCACTCAAATAGCAAAGATATAAGGGTGGACCTGCCGGCTCCATTTACTGGTGATGGGAGCCAAAGTTTTCTCAGCTGGGTGAGACGGCTGCAGAGCATGTGAGCGGATCGGAGCGGAGCGTGAGCGAGGAGCGGAGCGGGCGGAATTTGGTCAGAGCGCGGAGCAGTTTTTTAATTATGGCTGGAGCGGTCGCTCTGTCTCGCTCCAATTTCGCTCAGATACCGCTCACACTACAATTCTGAGGCATGCCCAAATCTACCCAGAATTCATCTGTACAATTATCGAGACTGTTACACAAATCGGCCGAGATGGAATTCGCAAAGTATTTCACAAAAGAAACTGATAAATCATACAAGTGTACTATTCTTATCAAACGTATAGATGACAAGAATGTACAGCAAGAACAACAATGTGGTGAAACTGTTTCAGTGAGTAAAGATTCACTTTGGAATCACTTTTCTCAGAAACATGAGTGTGCTACGCGAACAAGCGGAAGCCAGAGCAAAACGCGTGCAAGTTTTATATGGTTGTAGCATATCAAGTCTATAAAGTAAAGTATAAAAGCCTATAAAGTAAATATTGGTAATCAAATAAATTCGTTTTGTCATTCAAAGTAGGTCTAATAAGATTTTTTTTTAATTTCACGTAACACAAAATTTTATTTTAGAGACGTGCTGCATCAACAGAAAAAAATTGAGGAATTTAAAACGTGTCTGTATATTCTTTAGGCTACTAAGCCCACTGATTCCTTTATTTTTAAGCCTATTTTTGTGTGGACAAACCTGTCCGTTGTTGCCGTTAGGTTGCTTAAAAATAAATATTTTCTGTTCTGACTGGCAATGTTGCCGTTGCTCATATTTCTTTATGACATAAGGCTTCGGTTTAAGGTGACATTTGTTAGGCATGCAGATTATTTGTCCCTCTTTTAAATTGGAGCGAGCGTGGAGCGATTTCACTGGAGCGGGAGGACATTTTAGTAGAGCGAGGAGCGGTGTTGAGTAGAGCGGCTTAGTGCGAATTAGAGCGGAGGAGCGGGCGGAGCCAACAGCCTCGTGAGCGAGGAGCGGAAATTCTCACCGCTCCGCTCCGCTCACATGCTCTGGACGGCTGGAGGTCGCTGTGAGTGCAATGGTGAGAGCTGGAGACTGTGATGCAGAGCTGGTGCGAATCCTACCCACCCGCCTGAGCAGTGCAGCCTTTTTGTTGTGGGATAGCTTTCCAGATGAAGTCAAATCGAACTATGCAGCGGTTAAAGAGAGACTTGGGGTGGCCTTTGGTCAGAGGCAGTTCATGGACCGCTTCAAGGCCAGCCTGTCAGCTCGGGTACGTGCTCCTGGAGAAAGTCTGGAGGTGTATGCTGCTGATGTGAGCCGGTTGGTTATGGAGGCCTTCCCAGACTATGGGGCTGTGGCACTGAGGGAGGAAAAGTTTCGGCATTTCCTCGCCGGCTTAGATCCAGCTTTGAGAGCCAAGTGCCTGGAGCAGGGCGCAACTGATCTGGAGGAGGCATTGATTATCACTGAGAGGTGTGAGAATGCAAGGGAAGCTCTGCATAGGGAATATGGGGGCGCCAGTCCTGGGGCCCTCCCAGCTGTGGAAGGTATGTCCATACAGTCAGTATCAGTGACCAATACCCTACAGAGAGCTGTGGATAAACTAACGGAAGAGATGTATTACATGAGGATGGAGATGAAGGCGATACGGGAGGAAAATCAGAGACTGAAGGGCCGGGACTCCGACAGGGGAGAGCAGAGATTCAGTTCTGCCCCAAGGGGACGTTATGGCTGCATGTGTGAGGCTACGGACGGTCGTTCCCCGAATCGGGAGTCACCTTCCCCTCAAAGGGGCTACTGGACACAGAGCCAAAGGCAGGACCCAGGGGTTGGCCCCTCACCAAGGTCCCCGGGGTACTGGAGCCCCAGCCCTGGTTGGCGAGACAGCCGACCAAGGGAGCAGCGGAGCCATGGTGTGCGTTTCCTGTCGCAGCAGCCAGAGGGGAACGGTGACCATCAGGGAAACGAACAGTAGCTGGTGTTGAGGCCCAGACACCGGCTTCTTCCCCTGAGGGCCGCCTAGAGGATTACCTTTCTGTGGACACTTTGTACATGGACAGTGTGAACTGCCCCACGTCTTATGTGAGGGGGGTAGTGGAAGGCACAGAAGTCTCCATGTTAGTGGACTCAGGGGCTTCGGTGTCTCTGATCAGTGAAAACTTTCGTATGTCGGTCCCTGTGCTGCGGAACCGGCCCCTGAAAAAGAACTATGTTGATTCTCGGGCAGTAAATGGACAGATATTGGACACCTTGGGCACAATGTCAGTGACCTTCCGCCTAGGTCCTTCTTCCTGGCAACATACATTTTATGTGCTAAGGGGATCAACTCAGGCTGTTCTACTTGGACTGGACTTTTTAACAAAAAATCATGCCTTGCTGGACTTGGAGTGGGGAGTGTTACAGTTATGGGACATTTGTGTGCCCTTGCTCCGGGGTGCCGAATTAATTCCTGCATGCTGCAATGTATCCCTGGCTGATGCTGTGACTGTTTCTCCCCTGAGTGAGGTTCTGGTGCCAGTGGCTGTGCTGGCACCAACTGGCATGGACTTGTCAGCTATCAGTTTTGAGGGATATTTGGAGCCTAACATCCCTGAGACAACGGGGCTGGTGGTGGCTCACACAGTCACTAGTGTCAAAGACGGTGTCTCAGTGGCTCGGATCCTCAATCCTACTGGACAAGCTGTTGAACTTAAGCGGGGGTTGCACCTGGGTGAGTTTTACCCGGTAGAGGAGTGTGGTGCGACACCAGTTATCCAACCTCCGGTGGCTGATTTGAACCAGGGGCCACCTGCTGCATCCCCTGTCACCCTAAGTGATTCCCCCATAACAGAGCAACAGAGAGCAGAATTGTCGCATCTGCTGCAGAGATTTGGGGATGTTTTCAACCTGTCTGGCACAAATACAGGCAGGTGCCCACTGCTCAGACACCACATTAGGACGGGTGATCACCCTCCCATTAAGCAGCGTGCCTATCGGGCGTCTCCTAAAAAGCGGGCAGAGATTGAGCGCCAGGTTGCTGCGCTGCTGGCGGATGGCTTAGTGGAGGAGAGCTGCAGCCCCTGGGCGTCTCCAGTGGTGCTGGTGAAAAAGAAAGGGGGGCAGTGGAGATTCTGCATTGATTATCGTCGTCTCAACTCTGTGACGGTTAAGGACTTTCACCCCCTGCCACGGGTCGATGACAGTCTGGACGCCCTAGCAGGTGCGACTTGGTTCAGTACACTTGACTTTTCCAATGGCTATTGGCAGGTGGAGGTCGCCGAGGAGGACCGGGAGAAAACAGCCTTTAAAACAGGCAGTGGTCTGTACCAGTGGCGGGCCATGCCTATGGGTCTAACCAACTCCCCTGCCACATTCCAGCGCATGATGGAGCTGATTCTTAGAGGCCTGCCATGGCACATTTGTCTGGTCTATCTGGACGACATATTGATTTACAGCCGAACATTTAGTGACCATCTTATACACTTGGAGGAGGTCTTGTCTAGGATTCAGAGGGCGGGCCTAGAGCTGAATCCCAGGAAATGCCACTTCGCCAGGGATCACGTGGTATTCTTGGGTCACGTGGTCTCCAGAGAAGGCCTCCAGCCGGACCCACGTAACACAGATAAGGTGAGAAGTTGGCCAACGCCTCGCACTCCCTCTGAGGTCAGGGCTTTTGTGGGCCTGTGTTCATATTACAGACGCTTTGTGAGGAATTCTTCACAGTGGGCGGCAGCCTTGAATCATCTGGCAGGAGAAAATGGGCCTTTTGAATGGACTGCTGACTGTGAGGCTGCATTTACCTACCTTAAACAGGTGCTCACCTCTTCGTCAGTGGTAACGCTGCCCAACTTTCTGCTCCCGTTCAAGATCTACACAGATGCATCTCAGGATGTTGTGGGGGCTGTGTTGCAACAGGATGCTGATGGACTTGAATGCGTGGTAGCCTGTGCCAGCCGGGCTCTCACACATACACAGAAGAGATGGTCTACTTTTGACAGGGAACTGTGGGCCATCGTGTGGGCAGTCTGTGAGTTTAAACATTATGTGGGCCTATCTGCATTCACCATTATCACTGACCATCGGCCCCTGCTGGGCCTCAGGAGGCTGGCTATTGAGAATGACTCCACAGGACGTAGGGGCCGGTGGGTACTGGAACTGGATCCATTTGAATGGACTATTGTGCACAGGGACGGCTCACGTCATGCAAACGCAGATGCCCTGTCGCGCAGGCCTGTTTCTTCTGACTCAGTCTAGTCAGGTGACCCTCCCTGTGGTTGGGCTTCTGTTACTTCTGTGGATGGACTAGACTGCCCACGAACTCAGCTGTCGCAGGGGGTGGCCATGGGCTTACAGTCTGGGTATTCTCTCTGCCACAGTGGTTCTGACCTGCAGTCATTACAGCGTGAGGATTCGGACATCAGTGTGGTGTTGGGCTGGCTGGAGCGGGGTGTAGCAAGGCCCCCTCGTCGGCAGTTGAGAGGAAATTGTGGACTGAATACAGTCGCCTGTCTATGGTTGGTGGACTGTTATGCCGCACCGTGCGCTCATCACATTCTGGGGAAGATCAGGCCCAGGTGGTGGTTCCGTTGGCCATGGTGCCAGACCTCCTGCACCAGCTGCATGGGGGACCGGCTGCTGCACATTTTTCTGCTGACCGTGTGTGGGAGAGGGCCAGGAAGACTTACTATTCGCCTTTTATGTTGAGGGACATTAAACGATGGTGTGACAAGTGCAGGGCTTGTCAGACTCGCCGATCCCCTGTCCCTAAACAGAGGGCTCCTATGGGGGGATCCCAGGCGGGCCGTCCGCTGCAACGGGTGTCTGCTGACATCCTGGAATTGCCGGTGACGTCGCAGGGGAACCGGTACATCTTAGTAGTGGAGGACTACTTCACTAAGTTTGTGAACTTGTATGCACTGCCTAATCAGACAGCGCACACAGTGGCCCGCTGCCTATTCGAGGACTATGTGTTAGTGCACGGGGTCCCGGAGGTTCTGCATAGTGACCAAGGCCGCCAGTTTGAAGCGGAGATTGTCCAGACCCTCTGTCAGCGACTGGGAATCAAGAAGACACGCACCACTGCCTATAACCCCAAGTCGGATGGTATGGTGGAGCGTCATAACAGGACTCTGGTTGACCAGCTGGCTAAGATGTTGCTCTCCCATGGGGGTGAGTGGGACTCTTATGTGAAACAAGTAGCTTTTGCATACAACACATCCGTACATGCCAGCACTCGTTTCACCCCTTTCTTCCTGATGCACGGCCGTGAGGCACGGGTGCCTGCTGAGGTGCTGGTGCCCACTTGTGTCCTGGACAGTCGGGGCCCGGGCGCTCTCCCGGCTTTTGTGTCCTCTCTGGTGGAGAGGCTGGGATCCGCTTTCAGGGCAGTTACCCTGAACGCAGCGGAGGCCCATGAGAAACAGAAACTGTATCATGACAAGGGTGTTTGCCGCTGTGCCTATGCAGTTGGTGCGTTGGTGTGGCTGCACAACCCCACTGAGAGCCGCACTAAGCTGGCTCCGCACTGGAAGGGCCCCTATCGTGTGGAGCAAGCCCTGGGCTCTGGTGAGGAGGCCGCTTTGACGTATCGCATTGTGAACCCTCTGGATCCGCTGGAAAGGGCTCAGGTGGTGCATCATGACAGGCTGAAGCGGTACACTCTGCCTCTTCCTTCACAGGCTGGTTCTGGGACTTGTCCTGCTGTTCCAGCTTCTCCTGCCTTGGGGGCATTGCCAGACTCCGAGTCTTCCCCGGCTGGGGACATGTCCGTTGACCTGGAGGTGGGACTATTGAGGCATGGTCCTGTGCAGTCTCGCGGGGGGGCGTGTGGTGCGCCCCCCTGCACGCCTTCAGGACTTTGTCAGGTTTTGAGTGTTCAATGTTTTGCCAGTTTTTTTTTATTCTGTTTCTTTCCTGCTGTGGTTTGCGGTTGTTTTGGGATGTTTATTCGGGCTCTGCATGTTACATGCCTGTGTTGCTTTTGTTGGTGGTGAAACGCGGACGTTTCTTGTGTATGGGGGGGACATATGTAACAGACTGTTCTTGTTGGATAGGTGTCTTATTGTGAAGGCATGTGGTTATGGGATAGCGGAAGTGTAACAGGAGGTTCCGGGGGGTTTTTGGGGTGACGAGTTGGAGATGTAGTTGGAATATAGCAATAAACAGATCGCGACTGGAGTTAAACATTCACAAGTCTGTTCCTCCTGTTTATTATTTCCTTTATTACAGTAAAGTCAGCCGAACCCGAATAACCGGCTACATTATTATTGAAATTATTATTATTATTGTTATTAGTAATAATAATAATAACAATAATAATAATTTCCCTTTGGGATAAATGAAGTATTTTTGAACTGAACTGGGATTTTAGTTCCTTCACCTTTCTCTTTCTCAGCTCGTTTTCGGAGGGAAGTTAATGTCGTAGTTTTTATGAACAGTCCGAAAATGCCGCTCCACATTTCCCTTCTTCGGAATAGCAACGGCAGACTGACAGATGAGGCAAACGCACTTCGAATATGACATGGTGGAAGAAAAAAACAGTCCCCCCCCGCATTCCGTATGGAAGTGGTAGGTTTTTGGCTTCTTACTTGGTCCAGCTCCCCAATTAATTTTTATACCATTTTTTAAGTTTAATAGAAATAAATCGGAGGCTAACTAGGTGACGCGGCCGCTTGCTGGAGTTTCGCAGCAGCTGGCGCGGTTGAACGCGTCATCCATCCTCTATTTTTTATGCCATACGATCTACCCAGACTACCTTTGCGATTGACCAGTCAGGGGGGTAAGGGTGCCTGTCCAACGGGGGCGTAACCAGACCTTTCACAGTGGGGTGGGGGAGGCGAGAGTGGGTGGGCAACGGCCCCTTCCGCCCGACGGGGGCGTAACCAGACCTTTCACAGTGTGGTGGGGGTGGCGATAGTGGGCGGGCACCGGCCCCTTCTGCCCGACGGGGGCGTAACCAGGCCTTTCACAGTGGGGTGGGGGTGGCGAGAGTGGGTGGGCACCGGCCCCTTCCGCCCGACGGGGGCGCAACCAGGTCTTTCACGGTGCGGTGGGTTATTATTTGATAAAAACAAATTTCATTATTTAATCAAATAAATTAATAAAAAAATTATTTACTTTAATCCACTGAACCAGGGCAGTAACTGGATATTATTATATTTTCCAATGATTTTTGTTTCTGTTAGGTCTCCAGTTAAATTGATATTATTTACACTGATTTACTCTAATTGTGTCAGTAGTAAAGTGAATTAATTTAATTTAATCCACCAGACCGTGGTTTCATTATGTTACTCAGTTATTCTTTGGGTGACGCTGAAGCAGGACATTAATAGGACAGAACAGAAAGCCTTTATTGTCACTGTACAGGGAGGAGATACAGTAAATGGGTGATTCTCGCGAAATCATATTTAGGAGGTGGCATGAAGCATTCTGATGAAAAAGTAAATGCTATCAAAATGAGAAGGATGCAGTGATAAACATCTCATCATAGGCTACCTTGCATATGTTTTAAAGTGAATATCATTAAAAAAAAAATATGTTGTTTTTTCACATTTAAGAGTAAAATTCTCATTACCGCAACGTGTCCATCACTGAGTTTGGGTTCTTTGAAATAGAAATTTTAATATTTAAAATAAATAAAAAAGAAAAAGCTTCAGTGCAAGTAAAACTACTAATGGTTACAGTTAGGGATGCACCGATACCACTTTTTTGAAAAACGAGTACGAGTACTTGCATTTCAGTACTCGCCAATACCGAGTACTGAATAAAAACATGATTTAAATTTACAGGTAACAGCTTTAGTCATATAATTTAACAAAAAAAACAAGGGACTAGTTTGGAATTAAGAACATTTATTTAAAATGAAAAGCATGTTGTATGCAACATATTACAGAATAAATAATTTAAACAGTGACAGTGCAACTCAAGTATTTTTTTCAGTTTGTTGTAAACTCTGCCGCTTTGGACAACACAAGGGGCATTAATAAACATCTTTGCTCTTTAGTGCACAATATTTGAATAAACTAACAACATCCACCAATATAGAACTGTGGCAGTCAGTGCAACTGAGGTAGGTATTAACATCAAGTCTAAGACGACTCACTTAATGGAGCCTATTTGGAAAAAGTGAGTGGCAGGTTTTTTTTTTTAAGAAAAGTAGCTTTTCTGCATTATCAGCAGTCAGCCTGTTTCTGTTTTCATCTATAATGTGTGACACTGAGCTAAAAAGCCTTTCACTTTCTACACTGCTACATGGGGCTGAGAGGTATTTCTGGGCCATTTTAGCCAAAGTGGGGAACCTGATTTTGTTGACACCCCAGTACTTCAGAGGACTGTCTTCACGGCAGACTTGGGAGCCCTGCGTCATTCATGGCTTTAATCATGTTTTTCGCATTGTCACGAAGCACAACATGTACTGATGTTTTATGTATACCCCATGTCTGGAGCATTTCCTCAAACACATGCGCTATAGCCTGGCTGGTGTGCGAGCCGCGGAATTGTTTCGCATGTAATATGGCTCGTTGCGGCGTGAAACTCTCGTCTATCCACTGGGAGGTTAGGCTAATTAGCGACACGGGGCTAACACTGCTTGTCCAAATATCCGTGGTGAAACTAAACGCAGAGGAGCGTTGCAATAGGCTGTGAATATGTTTTTTCACGGAGTCGTGTAGTTTAGGCAGCTCCGTGTCAGTCATGTAGCGGCGGCTTGGGACATCATATCTGGGCTCCAGAACATGGAGGAGACGCAGGAATCCCACATTTTCTACCTCCGAGAGTGGTTGGTCACTCAATGCAATGTACTCGATAATTGCCTGTGTTATTTTCACAGCACGTGGATTGCCTCTGGACATTTTCTCTCGTCTTGCAAGAGTTTGCTGCAGCGTGGGTTGTGTTGGTTTAGAAGCGTGGGTAAACTCTTTGTACTCGTTGTCGTGTTGGGATTTTAGGTGCTTGATTAAATTACTTGTGTTAAATGCGCTACCTTTTGAGCCTCCTCTGGACAATTTCGCTGAGCACAATTTGCAGTCCGCCTTTGTTTTGTCATCTTCATTCACTTTGAAATAGTTCCACACGGCTGACATGTCTCGCCTCGCCTTCTCCCCGCTCTGAGCTGCAGCCGGGGCCTGGGGGCGGGCACTCGGCACCTGTGATTAACCCCTTACACGCCGCTCAAACATAGACATTTCTCAGACCGTGGTATCGGTCCCCGGTATCGGGGGACTTTTAACGAGTACGAGTACTTTAGAAAATGTGGTATCGAGGCCGATACCAGATACCGGTATCGGTGCATCCCTAGTTACAATAAATAAACATGTGGTATTTGGCATTCATCGATAAAAGAAGAGAAAATATTAGAGAAAAGAAATTTGTCCATGACGAATTTTCTCATCCACCGCAATAATTTTCAATCGTTTTTTAAGTCTACAAAGAACTTACATATTCAAGGAATTTTGAAGAGGGGACACTACTGGCTGTGACACTCAAGATGGCCACCAGGTAAGTGGTTCATTCTTTATCTCTCCTGATAAAAGTGAAAAGTTTGCTCATTTGAGTGCCCACACAACTTTTTGTTTCTCATTACCGATATACAAAGTTTTTAACGTTTTAAAAATTGAACGGTTAAAAATTTTTGATTTATTATTTACCTCATTAAGGTCTAAATATAAACGGTCAGTGAACGTTTAGCTAGGCCTCATGGTGCCTTCACAGAGGACAAAAAAATTTAAGGTCACTCATACGCCGCAACAGCATTATCACTCACCGCAACAATTGAAGACCTATATTTTTTATGAAATGTTGTATTCAACTGTGATATGCCATTTATTTTTCAGACAAGGATATGTTGGGAAAAAAAAGGCAGCAGCAAAGGCTAGACTGTCTAAGTTCAGGGAGAAAATTTACAGCAATCCAGAACTACTTGAGGAGTACAGAAGAAAGGAGAGAGAGAGGTTAGGGGACAGGGTGATAACAGGGAAAATGTTTAACCTTACACAGACAGACAGACAGACAGGCAGACACACACACACACACACACACACACACTTCAAAAATGGAACAAACAAAATTTTGTTCTAATTCAAACATTACTTTCATTACTATGTCTATGCTCAAAAATGCATTTTACCTTCTTTTTTTCCATTTTCAGATATCAAAAACGTAAGGAGAATGGTAAAATAAAGACAGTTCAGGATCTAACTGAAAGACACCATGAGATGTGCAGGGGAAAACCGCTTCTTTGTCCCAAGCATCAGATATCCGGGAGAAAGGGTCTGGTACTACCGTGAGAACATAAGGGACATAATTCCAGAACCGCTTCCTGTCACCTCCTCTGCCAGACATTTCTGTGTTTTGCCTGATGTATGGGCAAAGCACAAAAGGCGCACATAAATGAGTAGCAGTTGAAAAAAAGCAGTCACTCGTCATTCATTTCGAGTTGTTAGCTCATTAATTTGAGTTGCTGCTATTTGATTCTTTACATGACATTAGTCTAACAAAAAGTTTAGGTTCAGATTACTGTTACATTGTAAACTAAAGTAGAAGACCACATATGTTGCATAATGAAATGATTATCAGAACCACATAAATATGTTAAACCCATATATGTTAAACTACAATCATTTTGATTGTAAATTAAATTGTTGTTAGTACTGTAATTTTATGGACAAATGATTATGAATTTTCATAAAATAAATATATTCTTTAAATTGTGGTATTGTGTCAAGTATGTCATCTAAGCTCAGAAATCCTTGCTAAACTATGAATATACAGCACTAAATCTCATTTCCGAAACATTGAATTTAATCTCCGAAACACCATTCTCATTACCGCTATATTTGTTTATTAGCAAATTATTTAATTATTAGACAATGATATTTAGTTTGTAATTGTATTTACACAATTTATAGCACTTCTTTTTTAATCTCTGTTACAGAAAATATATATATATCAGTTTTCAGTTAAAATATCCTAAAAAAACAAGATGTAAATCATCAAGTATGTTGCGGTAATGAGAGAAATGAAGAAAATGATAAAACATAAAATATAAAAAGTAATGTCTCCTGAGTTATATATACCGCTGAGCAAGAGTGTTAATAATCTACTTTAAAAATTACCAAAAATATACATTTTAAACCATATATTTGATGTAATGTCATGTTGCGGTAATGATATTTTTTTCTGGACTCCATGTCTAAAATACCAATAAATATATAGAATTTTTTTTTTTTTTTTAATCTGAAAATATTGTTTTTATTAAGTTCAGACATTAACCTTAAATGCTCAGAAGGAAATTTGTTTTTAAATGCCTTTTGAAAATTTTCATGTTGGATTCATTTTAAATCTGGATTTCGTGAGAATCACCCAAAATAGGCATAAATATATAAAATGTACATATACAGGGGAGGGGGAAAGCCCCCCCCCCCCCCATCAGGATTACATTTAGTTACATTTTAGTCAGAGAGAAAAGCTATAAAATTATATTTTTCTTGTTTATTCAGCTCACTGAACACAGGCATTTATTTTAGTCAAACATACATTTCAGAGTAAAAAGGATTATAAAGGTTAAAAAGCAGAGATCTTACCTTTTTGCCAGGAGAACCAGCAACACGTCACAGTGACACTGAGGAGTTCATATTATAAAGCCAAAACCCTGGATAGAGGGGCTCAGTGAATGAGGAGGTGAATCTGTACAGGGGGGTCAGTCCATCAGAGGAGACTCTGTAGAAGGACAGAGCACCAGCCCCCCAGTCCAGATACACTCCTACTCTGCGGGAGCATGAGGGCTTTATGGGTATGAGAGTCTGTTTATTATTGTGGAGGACAGAGTAACTGTCAGGATCACACCACAGAATCCATGACTTGTTATTGAATCCAAGCAGACAGTCATCATTCTCTCCTTTCCTCCCGATCCCTTTATAAGTCACTCCTATCTGGGCTCCATATCCATCCCACTCAGCCTCCCAGTAACAGCGGCCAGTCAGACTCTCTCTGCACAGAACTTGGGGCTCACAGTCAAATCTCTCTGGATGATCAGGATATGGCTGCTCTGCCCCCCATGTCACCTTCCTGTTCCCCCCTGACAGAGACAGCCAAGTGTGTGCTGTGTTGGGGTCCAGCGTCAGCTGGCAGGAGTCTGTAGGCAGGAGGAAGAATTATTAATACCATCAGGCAGCCTGTACTTTATGTTTCTGTACAATATAAAAACAGCACAGCTTCCCCGAACGAAGCGGGAACTGAACTTTATGAAATAGCTCAGGAAATGTCGGACGGCACGCGACGCCGGCGGGAAGAGCCGCCAAAATGCGGCGCGAGCCAAACTAACAGCTTAATTACGGGTAAATAAAATTACACAGCAGCGACATTCATCAGACACATTCATCACAAGCATATTTACCACAAAACGGCACCAGATATTAATACTAAAAGTCAGTGTCTTTCCTTCTAACCGCTAAAGCCGGCGCGTGCGGCTTGAAAATGGCCATCAATAAAAGAATAAATATTTAATAATAATACTTAAATAAAGTGATATTTAAAAGTTTGGACCTGGATTCCGATACAAACACCTCCGAAATTGCGCTCCGTCAGGATACAGTATTTGCAGCGATTGTCTGACATGGTCTTTAGTCACAGCAAAGCCGCTCTGAATGCATTTCACATGCATCGGCTTATTTCCGTGAAGCGTGTCATACTGTATCTACTGATCCGGGAGAAACACTGCGGTGTCAAGCGGGGCGGAATAGGTGCCGCGCAAAGTCGGCAAACTAATGATAATACCGTTTACAAACCATTAATAAAAGCGGATTAAAACTACACAGATCGTGCATCATGAAAAATAGAAAGGTTATGTCATTAATTCAGAAAAACAGAAAATTATCACTCAGAAAAACGGGATGATTATTACGTTAATTCGGAAAAGCAGAATTGATTGCTTCTCAGATGAATGCAATACGCTTCCATAGGGAACCGCTTACCGCGCGTGTGACTCTACATGAGGCGCCGCTGCCGCGAGCCGTGAGCCCCGCATCTCGCGCAGGCACATGGCCGCTCTAATAACTTAATTAACATGGGCGCCCAAATGAAATTCGATATTTTCCGCCGCACATCCAGTGTGTCCCAGGTGCAAATTTCTTTTAGCACCATGGTTCGGGAAATCTTATTAATATTCATAAGCGAAGCCCTACATGATTGGCTGGCTCATTAATATTTATTAGAGGGGCACTACCTGATTGGCCAGTGAACATCGATATGCGCTGCCTGCTTTTTCTGCTTAAGGCAGGGGTGTCCAAATCCAGTCCTGGGGAGCCAGAGCCCAGTGTAGCTTAGTTCTTTGCCTGTTCCACCATAAATGATTCAGCTCAAGTGCTGTGTGGTAATTAGCACAAGCAGTTGAATCAGGTGTGTTAAATGAGGGGAAACCCAAAAATGTGCAGGGCTCTGGCCCTCCAGGACTGGATTTGGGCACCCCTGGTCTAAGGCATTCAGTGGCCAATCAGGAATATTCTCTCATGAATAGTAAGGACTGTTCCAGAAACACCCTGTAAAAATGCAAATTCACATTTCGCGCTTGAGGAGAGTCCGGTGTCACTGCCTACGGGTGCCGTCTTAGGACAACACTAACGAATCTCGCACAGAAAACACATACACTCACAAGAACAAATGCAAAGGATTCTTTTTTTTGTGATATTAAAGATGTATAACTACATCAGAATATGTTTTAGCCATCTTACACTCCCACACAAAGACAATATAAGCAGCTATAAAGTATTTGTAAAAAATATTTTTTTTAAACAATTAAAGGACGTGATAGTGTTTTTGGTGATGATTTTATGTTTTGTTTTTCTCAATTGGATGTTGTCTAAAATGACACAAAGAGAAATTCACCTAAACACAAACATGGAAATCCATCTACACACAATGCAAAAAGCCACACTCATCACAACAATCGTGTGAATACAACCATAACATAGTATTAATGGTATTATTAATAAAAAGATGCAAGCACACTTACATTTCTGTAAGCCTGGTCTGGTCCTGCACTCTCCACTGTGGTCCACACTATAGGAGAAGCAGAATGACATAGTGCTGCTTTATCCATTTATTTACTGGTGCCTCTTCTTCACATACATGCATAAGTATCTGTAGCGTGTCAGACTCACACTCTGTACTCACTTCAGCTTCTCCAGTTTACAGCTGGGATCCTCCAGTACAGCAGAGAGCAGCTTCACTCCCGAGTCTCCTGGGTGATTGTAGCTCAGATCCAGCTCTCTCAGGTGTGAGGGGTTTGACCTCAGAGCTGAATCCAGGGAAGAACAGCCTTCTTCTGTGACTCTACAGCCTGACAGTCTGCAGAGAGACAGACAAAGACTCCTCAATAAATAAGATCACCTCACCATTACAAGTGTAACAGTGGACGTTTTGCTGTTTCCACTTGCATTCCTGTGTGAGCCAGCTTTTCCCATATACTGTACTAACGGAATAGTGGTTAAATACTGGCCTCTAGTGGTATCACAGTTTTGGAGATTAAGCCAGCGGTAAGTTCTATTTAAACAGCGCTCCGATGTAATTAATTATTCATGCTTCGGTGAACCTTCCAAATCAACACTGATTGATAGAGATTGCATCTCCCTCCTTGTAGATATTGTCAGTGTACTTTGTGTTGTTGTTGTTTATGTAGTTTTGAGTGGATTTTTGTCGAAGTTTAGAAACCACACGTGAGGATAGCTAATATTCCGTCTCTCCCCATACTAGCATTGCTTATGTATTCCAAGCTGTGCCGCCCTGCGGACTCCCAACCTTGTGTTGTTTGTGCCAGGTGAATAAAACCGCTGCATGGTCCCACATCCCCTCGTTCTTTGAGTGAAAACCACAACGCAGACACATGAGGGGTTACACAAGCATTACTTTTAAGTAAAAGTGACTGCTGTAATAAATATTTCAATAATGATGCGAAATTAACAACACCTTCCAAACATTTTACAAGAACCTATACTCAACAGAACAAGAACCAGATGCAGTTGATATAGAATCATTTTTAAACAATCTAGACTTACCCATAATAACCAATGAAATAGCAGATACCCTTGATGCACCATTAACATCAGAAGGACTCCATAAGTTCCTCAACCAAATGCCTAACAATAAAGTGCCCAGACCGGATGGTTTCCCTGCAGAAATCTATTAACATTTTTGGGATGCATTATCTCCACTCTTCAATAGACAGATAGAGAAATTAAACATACATCACAAATTCCATCACATATGAGAACAGCGACCATTGCAGTGTTATTGAAACCTGATTAAGACCCAACACAACCCTCCAGTTACCGGCCATTACAGTGTTATTGAAACCTGATAAAGACCCAACACAACCCTCCAGTTACCGGCTATTACAGTGTTATTGAAACCTGATAAAGACCCAACACAACCCTCCAGTTACCAGCCACTCTCACTAATGAATACAAACTTGAAAATCATTACAAAAGCTCTCGCCACTCGGTTAGAGACAGTCATTCCTACTATAATCCATCCTGATCAAACAGACTTCATCAAGACAAGACTTGCCTCAGAAAACATCCATAAATCATTTAATTTAGTCAATATTGCTCAGCATACCCACACTAAAACCATAATTACATCATTAGAAACAGAAAAGGCATCCAACAGTCAGGTGGACATTTCTCTTTAACACATTCCATAGATTTGGCTTCGGAGAGTCGTTCACCCACTGGGTTAAAATGCTGTACACCTCACCCAAAGCTACAGTGTCACAGATGGGATCACATCACCTGCATTTACACTCCGATGGGGAAGACGGCCTGCCTGCCCACTCTCTCCTTCATTGTTTGCCATCTTCGTAGAACCACTTGCGGCAGCAATATGACAGAACAGTGAAATAAATGGAATTCATACCGATAACTCAATATAAAATTCTATATGCAGATGACATCTTGTTGTTTGTACAAAACCCTCAATCCTCACTACATGAAATTTTAATTTTATTAATACCTTTTCAAAACTAACAAACTACACAATAAACTGGAATAAACCCATAATATTCTCACTGTCTGAAGATGCCTGGGATTCTGCTGATTAGGATGGTCCATTTCACACCGGAAATATCCGGTACTTGGGTATCAACATCTCCCCTAGGCTGCTAGACTTGTTTACCCTAAACTACACCCCCTTACTCAAAACAAATGATGAATCTCCTACCCTCACTAATAGGACATATTTCAACAAACAAAATAAAAATTCTCCTCCAGATTAATTACTATTTCTCAATGCTTCCTATCATACCTTCAGAAAAATTCTTTCAAACTCTGAACTCATTAATGTCACATTTTTTACTGGAAAAACAAAAACGCAAAAATCAAACATTCCACATCTCAAGGCGGATTACAAGCTCAGATTTTTCTTCATTTTTACTTAGCAAATCAACTGCAACACTTAACTAAATGGTCACACTACATGGTTAGAGCAGGAGCAGCTGTACTGTAAAAATCTCAGACGTGCAGACTTACCCTTTCTCAATATTTCATTAAAGAAACATAACTGCTTTAACAATACTGCCATTTGCACAACGCTGACAGCCCAGTGGAAAGCCATTAAAATCACAAACTGCACTCTCAGACCCTGTAAATACACCCCAATATGGAATAATCTGGAATTCCTACTTCACAATCACACTATTAACTATTACTCATGGAAACAGAAAGGGATTACACATGTCCATCTCCTTTTCAATAACAGTAATTTCATGACATTAAAAGACTCAATCCATAAATACGGAGTTGAGAATAGGCAATTTTTGGGTGTCTAAGATAATTATCTTCATAATATGTGGGCCTGTATACCTGTTCACAGTGCACCATGAGTGTCACAGATAATTGTCTGCGTGCTATGTGGGCCTGTATACCTGTTCACAGAGCACCATGGGTGTCACAGATAATTATCTGCGTGCTATGTGGTCCTGCATACCTGTTCACAGAGCACCATGGTTGTCACAGATAATTATCTGCGTGCTATGTGGGCCTGTATACCTGCTCACAGTGGCCCATGAGTGTCACAGATGATTATCTGCGTGCTATGTGGGCCTGTATACCTGCTCACAGTGGCCCATGAGTGTCACAGATGATTATCTGCGTGCTATGTGGGCCTGTATACCTGCTCACAGTGGCCCATGAGTGTCACAGATGATTATCTGCGTGCTATGTGGGCCTGTATACCTGCTCACAGTGGCCCATGAGTGTCACAGATGATTATCTGCGTGCTATGTGGGCCTGTATACCTGTTCACAGTGGCCCATGAGTGTCACAGATGATTATCTGCGTGCTATGTGGGCCTGTATACCTGTTCACAGTGGCCCATGAGTGTCACAGATGATTATCTGCGTGCTATGTGGGCCTGTATACCTGCTCACAGTGCACCATGGGTGTCACAGAAAATTATCTGCGTTCTCTGTGGGCCTGTATACCAGCTATTACTTTGAAATCATTGGTTATTTTCTACCTTAGTATCTCCAGTGTACAGTGTGGAATACCCAGTAATACTCACCTCACTACCCCCAGTTTACAGTGTGGAATACCCAGGAAGACTGACCTCAGTATCTCCAGCTTACAGTGTGAATCCCCCAGTCCAGCAGAGAGCAGCTTCACTCCTGAATCCTGCAGGTCATTGTCACTCAGGTCCAGCTCTCTCAGGGGTGAGGAGTTTGATCTGAGAGCTGAAGCCAACGTGTCACAGCATGTCTCTGTGAGATTACAGCTGTTCAGCCTGGAAAAAGAAAATATGTTAAGACACAGACACATATATAACCTACACATTGTTAATAGTACTGACAGCAACATTAAAACAAGCGAGCAGCACAGGCCACTGGGGGACTCAGAGGGGGAATGGGGGGGCAGTCACCACCCTAGTGACCGCATGGCTGAAAATGCCACTATTAGCTGCCCATCACACGGGTGCCCCCTTCACTGGAGTTGGTGCCTTATAGAGCGAGAAGATGTGATCAAGTGTATTAATGAGAGCCCTTCTAGTGGAGGATATGTGATGTAGTGCCCTAAAAGGTGCCCATACAATGGTATAAGCGGCTCCTATGGGTACCCTTCTAACGGAAAAGGGGACCATTATGAAGAGCCCTTCTAGTGGAGGATATGTGATGCAGTGCCCTAAAAGGTGCCCATACAATGTATAAGCGGCTCCTATGGGTACCCTTCTAATGGAAAAGGGGACCATTATGAAGAGCCCTTCTAGTGGAGGATATGTGATGCAGTGCCCTAAAAGGTGCCCATACAATGTATAAGCGGCTCCTATGGGTACCCTTCTAATGGAAAAGGGGACCATTATGAAGAGCCCTTCTAGTGGAGGATATGTGACGTAGTGCCCTAAAAGGTGCCCATACAATGTATAAGCGGCTCCTATGGGTACCCTTCTAATGGAAAAGGGGACCATTATGAAGAGCCCTTCTAGTGGATGATATGTGATATAATGCCCTAAAAGGTGCCCATACAATGGTATAAATCAGGATTCTTCAACTCATGGTCCTCGAGGTCTGAGCACTGCTGGTTTTCCAACCTTCCTTTACCTGTCAGTCAGGTGTGAAGCCTCTGACCAATCAGAATCAGTAATTATTAAACAACTACCTGGGAGAACTGAAAACACGGCCTGGATTTGGAATCGAGGTCCAGATTTGAAGAACCCTGGTATAAATGGTCCCTATGTGTATCCTTTCCATAGAAAAGGGTGCTGGACCAACCTATCCCAGGCCATCAGAGCAGCAAATAGTGCAAAAGCTGAGAGAATCCACAGCCACTCCCAAAACACTGGGGACGTACGACACATGTGGCAGGACATCTGGGCATCACCCACTACAGGACATCTCCACCTGCCTGTGACAGTGAGACCTCTCTTCCAGATGTGCTGAGTCACATCTATGCACGGTTTGAAGCACAGAATGTCATGGCAGCAAGGAAGATCACCCCTCCCCCCAGCGACCAGGTGCTCCACCTGACCATGAGTGATGTGAGGAGAACTCTGTTCACAATCATCTCACAGAAGGCCGCCGGACCAGACAACATTCCTGCTCTTCTATTACTGCATATGTGATACAATCCCAAGATTTTGGATGTTCCTTACAGCTGTTTTTATGAATTTTGATATTTCATTCATCTCCATGAGGAAATTGCCTTTTTACCTCCCCCATCTTGCTCTCCATGAAACTCACAGACACATACACAGGTAAGAGAAAGTTTGGGGGTAACAGCAAAGCTTTGGCCAGTATTCAGTACATCTGCAGTGACTGGCATTAAGGGACCTGCTCAAGGGGACCAGTGATGACATCACTCTGCCGGCCAGGAGATCTGAACCAACGGCCATCCGCTCACGGACACCGAGTCCGAACCCAAAGAGTCACGTTCCACACCCAGTATTTCCAGAAATTCTTCTTACAGTGTCCAGAACTGAAAAAGAATTTTTGAGTGGTTTGCCCAGTATTAAGACAAACTGGAACATTCTGTGAAATTCTGGCTCTTAGTTGTTTTTCACAAAAAGGATGGTTACTAACTAAAGCATTACTAACTTCAGCCAAAATCCATCCATCCATCCATATTCTGAAACCGCCAATCCTGTTCAGGGTCACGGGGCTCTGGTGCAGATCCCGGAGGCTATGGGTGCAAGGCAGGAAATAACGAGGCGTCAACCCATCACAGGGCACACACACACACAAACACACACACACACACACACACACACGCACACGCACACACACACACAAGGCAGGAAACAAACCAGGACAGGGTGCCAACCCATCACAGGGCACACGCACACACACACACACACACACACACACACAAACACACACACACACACACACACCAATGGGCAATTTGAACTTCAGCCAATATAAAACCTGAATTCCGAAAAATCTTTTTTGGTTATTAATCCAGGAGGGGGAAATAAATAAAATAGTTATACAATTTCAATACATATTTAATACAGTGCATCTGTACTACTGCAAAACTAGATGTGTTGTCACATCCTTAGCCAGGAGCAGCTGAGGCCAGCAGAGGGCACCAGTGAGCAGCCAGCGACAGCAGTCTTCTGGAAGCTCCCAGCTTTGGGTCCATCGTATGAACACGGCTGCTGACAATAAGTCTCACATAGCATTTCTGTGGAGCTGGTGTGAGACTCAGCAGGCTAAGCCTCTAGGCCTGTGGTCGGAAGACTGCTGGTTCGAGATTCGGCAGAATAGTCACATGTCTGTGGGCCCATGAGCAAGGCCCTTAAACCTCCAGTTCCAGGGGTGCTGGACGCCAGCCGACCCAGTGCTGTGACCCCTAAGCTTGTTCTCCCTGTAAATGTGTCTGTGTCTCTCATGGAGAGTGAGAAGAGAAGCAAACCAATATACCTGTACTTGTGCAAATAAAGGACCATTTCACCTATAAACCCTCCAGATAAAGAGCCTCTTTGTTTCTATAGCAGGTTAGGATGCTGTCCCAGTTATCGGAAGGCATAGTGCATGTTAGTGGAAATGTCACTTTTGTGTTTTTTATTACATCACTACCCTCAGTCATTATAAAATCTGGGTTCAAAAACAAATCTAGCCAAGTCATTAATGCATGCGGAGGAATAGATTGTATGTTTGGTATATTTCAAACAATACTAATAATTTACTGCCAGAGAAGACATGTTTTACATCCTTACATCACTTACAGAGCTGTCTTGCATGTCTTGACCACAGACAGCAGCCTCCAGTGCTCATGATCTGATCTGAAGAATTTCTTCAGATCAAACACATCCAGCTCCTCATCTGACATTAGTAACACAAAGGCCAGAGCTGAATACTGTGCAGGTGAGAGGTCTTCTGCTGAAAGGCTTCCTGAATTCAGGTATTTTTGCACCTCCTCTACTAGAGAATTGTCACCCAGTTCATTCAGACAGTGGAACAGGTTGATGGTCCTTTCTGGAGATAGATTCTCCTTTATTTTCCCCTTGATGTATTGCGCTGTTTCCCCAATGTTATGTGAGCTGAATCTTCTCTGTCCCAGTAGCCTTTGTAACAGAGTCTTACTGGAGTCTGTTGAGAGGCCCAGGAGGAATCGGAGGTAGAGGTCCAAGTGTCCATTCTTGCTCTTTAATGCCTTTTTCACTGCAGTCTTCAGCAGGTCAGCTGATGACTTTGATAGAAACACGTACAAAGCAGCGAGATACTCCTGGATGCTCAGATGCACAAAGCAGTACACCTTCTCCCGATACAACCCATATTCCTCTTTAAAGACTTCTGTGCACACTCCAGAGTAAACTGAAGCTTCTCTGACGTCAAGGTCACTCTTTTCCAGATCTTTCTCGTAAAATATGAGATTGCCTTTCTCAAGGTTATGAAAAGCCAGTTTACCGAGTTTTAGAAGGAGGCGTCTAATATCATTAGTTTCATTGTTTTTCATCCATCCATCGATCAGTTTTCTGAACCAGCTTGTCCAATTCTGGGTCATGGAGGTCTGGGGCCTATACTTGTCATTTTTTAAACTCACCTGAAAGATCAGGAAGTGTGTGTACATCTCAGTCAGAGTCCTTGGAATTTCTCCACTGTCAGTCTCACAAAAAAGACTTTCAAGCACAGTGGCTGAAATCCAGCAGAACACAGGTATGTGGCACATGATGAAGAGGCTCCTTGATGATTTCACATGTGTGATAATCCTGCTGGCCAGGCTCTCATCACTGAATCTCCTCCTGAAATACTCCTCCTTCTGGGCATCACTGAACCCTCGTATCTCTGTCACCTGGTGGACATACTTAGCAGGTATATGATTGGCTGCTGCTGGCCGGGAGGTTATCCAGAGGAGAGCGGATCGAAGCAGATTCCCCTTAATGAGGTTAGTCAACAGCACATCCAGTGATGTTTTCTTTGTTACATCAAACCAACTCACATTGTTCTGAAAATCTAGAGGAAGGCGACACTCATCCAGACCATCAAAGATGAACAAGATCTTGCACCTAAACAGCTCAGTGGATTGAAATAATTTTAGTTCTGGGTCAAAGTGGTAAAGAAGTTGAATCAGACTGAATTCACCCACAAGCAAATTCAGGTTCCGGAAAGAAAGAGCAAATATGAAGTGAACATCCTGGTTTGCTTTTCCTTCTGCCCAGTCGAGAATAAATTTCTGCACAGAGACTGTTTTCCCGATACCTGCCACCCCTTTAGTGAGTACAGTTCTGATAGGTGTCTCACGCCCGCATAAGGGTTTAAATATATCATTGCACTTGACTGTAGTATCTTCTGTTCGCCTTTTCTTGGGTGCTGTTTCAATCTGTCTCACTTCATGTTCATCATTGACTCCTCCAGCTCCCCCTTCAGTTATGTAGAGTTCTGTGTAAATCTCTTTGAGAAGTGTTGGCTGTCCTTCCTTAGCTTTCCCTTCAGTTACAAACTCAAATTGCTCCTTCAGGTTACATTTAATTCTGTTCAGCATGAGCTCCCCTGAAGAAATATGGGAGGAAAATGCAGTTATTCAAGAAGATTCTGACCAGTATGAGAAGAATATAAACACACACACACACACACGTTTTTCACTGTGATGAATGATACTTTAAGTTTCACATCATACACATTTATTTCTGAAACACCACATACATGCAGATAATACCATAAATATCTTACTTTTCTTCAATATGTCACCCAGCTCACTTCCTTCTTGGGGACCTGAAATTAGAAAGAATTTCAAATTCATTTCTATCTTCAACATCAGTCTGTAACAAACTGTTCATCATTTCCCATATAATGCTATATAATATATGCATTTAAGAGCTTAAAAGGATTACATTTTATATGAAAAACAAGAAAAGTTAAAAGCATGATTACACAGTCTCTCAGCAAGGTCATTCAGGTTCATATTCTTCAGGATTTCAAGTGTAACTTCAAGAGCACCAGCTTCCATATAGTAACTTATCATCTTGTCTGCAAGGTCTGTTCTATCCAAGACCTTCACCTGACCCCTGGGAAGGGGCTTTAACTGTTTATACTTTGTGCGACTCAGTTTCCATTTAAACTTCTTCAGCTCTTCATCATCGAGCTCCTCCAGATACTCCAGCAAGAGGTCGGGGAGCGAGGTCTGGGCCTGCAGAATGTCGGAGATGAGTCCATGAGACTCACAAACCCGTACATGGTCACTCACACACATGCACTGACCTTTCTGTTAACAGAAGGCAGGTTTCCTGCTCACAGTCTTATGTGGCTGCTGGAGACACCTGCTGTGATTCTTTCATTACTATAGGAGACACACGTGTGTTTATTTCTGCATTATTATTTAACCTTATTTAAGCAGGTTAGTCTCACTGATTTTAAAATCTGTTTTTAAATTCAGACCTGTCCAATATAAACAGCAATAAAAATAGTTTAAGACCCAATAGAGCACATAAAAACAATAGGGTCAAAATCAAGTTATTCTGTTCCAGCCCGTCTGTACCATTTGCTGTAGGGCAGTACGGAAGTAATATAATTATACATATTTTAGATTAAGTTATTCTGTACCAGCCTGTCTATACCATTTGGTGTAGGCAGTACGGTACGGAAGTAGCCTGGGGAAGAGCACTGTGGAGAGGGAGCTTTTTGTCTGCTATGTTCAGCAACCTTCAGCTGAAAATCGTTACTCAGCTTAAGCTTCCCTGCCTTTCAGTGTCTGGTATTTATGGACAAAATGCATCAAATGCCGAAATGCTGTAGCCAAACCTCTCGGTGAGCCATTACTTAGATGATTATGGCTGTAAGGAAACCAGGTCCTGTGTATCAGTCTGACTCTGCAATAAAAACCAAAAGTAATGTTAGCTTTATATTCAAAAGTCTTAACAGCTGCAATATCTTACAACCAAAGCAAACTGGTCAGTTTTTACTCACACAGGCAGTTTGCAGTCGCAGGGAGAGACGTCCACTGATCATTTGGACTCATAACTATGGGCCATATTTCACCCTGTGTTTAAGTCAAAAAATGGTATAGCCATTACACTGCATGTTCCTTCAGTACTCAATGGGTACTTTGGATATTAAACTATAAGGAGGGAGGCTGGCCTTGATGTAATGTGCAACCAGCTCCTCAAAGTACTTCATCACCACTGAGGTGAGAGTGATTGGCCTGTAATAACTGAGGCAGGTTATATCAGACTTTTTTGGGACAGGGATGATGGTGGATGACCTCAAGCAGGGAGGGATGGTGGGTTTGGTTAATGAGAGATTGTAGATCTTGGTGAGGATACCAGAGAGCTGGGAAGGACATGCTTTGAGTATTTTGCCTGATTCTCTCAGGACCAGCTGCTTTCCTCGGGTTGACTTGCCTGAGTGCTCATCTCACTTGGTGTTCCTGCAGAGTGAGTGTGTGAGTGCTGGAGGCTGGGGGGGGGGGGGGGGCAGTGTGACTGTGTCTGACCTGTGTGGCTCAAAGCGAGCAAAGAAGCTGTTTATACTCTGGTCACCAGAGCGAGGAAGCGGCTGTACCACCTGAGGCAGCTGAGGAGATTTAGGGTCACTCCAGTGATCCTAAAAACCTTCTACTCAGCTGCTGTGGAGAGCATCTTGACCATGAACATTACGGTATGTTTTGGGAACTGTTCTCTAAAGGAGCACATAGCCCTGCAGAGGGTGATCAGGGTGGCCGAGCGTCGTGTCAGATCTCCTCTGCCCTCCCTGCTGGACACCTACAATAAACGGTGCAGGTCCAGAGGTACCAAGATAATTAAGGACTCCTTACACCCCGCAAACTGTCTGTTCCGCGGGCTGAACTCAGGCAGACGGTTCCGTTGCCTCATGTCCAGGACAGAGAGACTCAGGAAGCTTTTTCCCCCAGGCCATAAGGCTTCTCAATTCACACTAATTCTGGTCATTCTGTACACTACGTATGTTTGTACTGGTCCTACATTTTCAGTTTCTGTGCCGTCTTGGCAGCTTTGATGCCCTTCCTCAGGTCATCTCTCCCTGTGCTGTACCCTGTCCCCAGTCCCCTGTCCTGAAGACAGTATGGCGGTTCCTGATGAGTGAGTGGACTTCTGTCATCATCCAGGGTTTCTGGTTTGGAAAAACCTGGGCGGGTTTGTTGACACTGACATTGTCAGCACAGTTTGCAATGTAGAACAGCACAGTTTGTGTGTCCTGCTCTAAATCCTGATATTCAAATAGACTCCAGTCGTTGTGTGTAGCTGGGAAATAGCGCCCCCTGGCCAAGTCTTACTTTCTTCCTGAGGGGGATATAGGCTGGTATGAGGAGAAGAGCAAGGTGGTCTGACTGGCCTAAATGTGGTAAAGGCACAGTTCTGTAGCCATGCTTGATATTAGAATAAACACTGTCAGGTATGTTTTGCCGCCTGGTGGCAGAGTTCATGTATTGAGTGAATTTGGGGGGAATAGTGACTGTCTGTGGTTTGGCTGTGTGAAAACTGAAAGGCGACAAAGGGAGTACTGGCACTGAATAACAAGGGGAGCATTGGCACCTGGCACTGAATAACAAGGGTAGCACTGGCACCTGGCACTGAATAACAAGGGGAGCACTGGCACTGAATCACAAGGGTAGCACTGGCATCTGGCACTGAATAACAAGGGGAGTACTGGCACCTGGCACTGAATAACAAGGGGAGTACTGGCACTGAATAACAAGGGTAGCACTGGCACTGAATCACAAGGGTAGCACTGGCACCTGGCACTGAATAACAAGGGGAGCACTGGCACTGAATCACAAGGGTAGCACTGGCACCTGGCACTGAATAACAAGGGGAGCACTGACACTGAATCACAAGGGTAGCACTGGCACCTGGCACTGAATAACAAGGGGAGCACTGGCACTGAATCACAAGGGTAGCACTGGCACCTGGCACTGAATAACAAGGGGAGTACTGGCACTGAATCACAAGGGGAGTACTGGCACTGAATCACAAGGGTAGCACTGGCACCTGGCACTGAATAACAAGGGGAGTACTGGCACCTGGCACTACATAACAAGGGGAGCACTGGCACCTGGCACTGAATCACAAGGGGAGTACTGGCACCTGGCACTGATTAACAAGGGGAGTACTGTCACCTGGCACTGAATCACAAGGGGAGTACTGGAATCTGGCACTGAGTCATAAGGGGAGTACTGGCACCTGGCACTGAATCATAAGGGGAGTACTGGAATCTGATTCTGAATAACAAGGGGAGTACTGGCACCTGGTACTGAATAACAAGGGGAGTACTGACACCTAGTACTTAATAATAAGGGGAGTACTGACACCTAGTACTTAATAATAAGGGGAGTACTGGCACCTGGTACTGAATAACAAGGGGAGTACTGGCACTTGGCATTGAATAACAAGGGGTTCACTGGTACCTGGCCCTGAATAACAAGGGGAGTACTGGCACCTGGCACTGAATAAGAAGGGGAGCACTGGCACCTGGCACTGAATAACAAGGGGAGTACTGGCACCTGGCACTGAATAACAAGGGGAGTACTGGCACCTGGTACTGAATAACAAGGGGAGTACTGGCACCTGGTACTTAATAATAAGGGGAGTACTGGCACCTGGTACTGAATAACAAGGGGAGTACTGGCACCTGGTACTGAATAACAAGGGGAGTACTGGCACCTGGCACTGAATAACAAGGGGAGTACTGGCACCTGGCACTGAATAACAAGGGGAGTACTGGCACTTGGCATTGAATAACAAGGGGAGTACTGGCACCTGGCACTGAATAATAAGGGGAGTACCGGCACCTTGTACTGAATAACAAGGGGAGTACTGGCACCTGGTACTGAATAACAAGGGGAGTACTGGCACCTGGTACTTAATAATAAGGGGAGTACTGGCACCTGGTACTGAATAACAAGGGGAGTACTGGCACCTGGTACTGAATAACAAGGGGAGTACTGGCACCTGACACTGAATCACAAGGGGAGTACTGACACCTGGTACTTAATAATAAGGGGAGTACTGGCACCTGGTACTGAATAACAAGGGGAGTACTGGCACTTGGCATTGAATAACAAGGGGTTCACTGGTACCTGGCCCTGAATAACAAGGGGAGTACTGACACCTGGTACTTAATAATAAGGGGAGTACTGGCACCTGGTACTGAATAACAAGGGGAGTACTGGCACTTGGCATTGAATAACAAGGGGTTCACTGGTACCTGGCCCTGAATAACAAGGGGAGTACTGGCACCTGGCACTGAATAAGAAGGGGAGCACTGGCACCTGGCACTGAATAACAAGGGGAGTACTGGCACCTGGCACTGAATAACAAGGGGAGTACTGGCACCTGGTACTGAATAACAAGGGGAGTACTGGCACCTGGTACTGAATAACAAGGGGAGTACTGGCACCTGGTACTGAATAACAAGGGGAGTACTGGCACCTGGCACTGAATAACAAGGGGAGTACTGGCACCTGGTACTGAATAACAAGGGGAGTACTGACACCTAGTACTTAATAATAAGGGGAGTACTGGCACCTGCTACTGAATAATAAGGCGAGTACTGGCACCTGCTACTGAATAACAAGGGGAGTACTGGCACTTGGCATTGAATAACAAGGGGTTCACTGGCACTTGGCATTGAATAACAAGGGGAGCACTGGCACCTGGTACTGAATAAGAAGGGGAGCACTGGCACCTGGCACTGAATAACAATGGGAGTACTGGCACCTGGCACTATATAACAAGGGGAGTACTGGCACCTGGCACTGAATAACAAGGGGAGTACTGGCACCTGGTACTGAATAACAAGGGGAGTACTGGCACCTGGTACTAAATAACAAGGGGAGCACTGGCACCTGGCACTGAATAACAAGGGGAGTACTGGCACCTAGTACTTAGGGTCACTGGTCTACAGGAGAGTGGGTGTTTCAAGGAGCTGCTCATCAAAGGCTGTCAACGGTTTATACTCAACACTCACAATGAGTTCATTTATGCATCATGGCCATCACATGTACTCTTTATTCATTCCACGCGTCTTTAGTGCACCTACACACGGAATTAACATTTGCATGTGCGAGATGCAGTACCACCAAAAATCTTGGAGGCAGTATGGTCACCTTTTGTCACAGAACTATGTGTTTATTTATGGTACAGTTTTAGTATAAAAGTATCATTTTTTTTTAAGAGTAAATGGTCAGAAGTTACAACAAAATGTTTTCATACGCAGGAGAAAAACACAAACACCTCGTACCAACTGTCAGGCACGGTGGTGGAGGGGTGATGATTTGGGCTTGTTTTGTAGCCACAGGACCTGGGCACCTTGCAGTCATTGAGTCAAGCATGAACTCCTCTGTATACATGAGTATTGTAGAGTTAAATATGAGGTCATCCATCTGACAGATAAAGCTTGGCCAAAATTGGGTCAAGCAACAGGATAATAATCCCAAGCACACCAGCAAATCTACAACAAAATGGCTAAAAAAGAAAAGAAGTCTTGCAATGGCCCAGTCAAAGTCCAGACCTCAAGCCGACTGAAATGCTGAAGCAGCGTCGTATAGAAGAGTGGGTCAAAACTCCTCCATAATGATATGAGTGACTGATAAAGTCACACAGGAAATGATTACTTAGAGTCATTGCTGCTAAAGGTGATGCTACAAGCTATTGAATAATTGTACTTAGTTTTTCACACACAGCTTTTTCAGTTTGGTTTCATTATTGTTATAAATAACATAAATAAACAATAACATGCTGAACTGTTGTTTGTTTTTATATTGATCTGTGTGAGGAAATTCTCTTCATGCTTCTGCCAACTTGCTCACTGTAAGTGAGATCAAGCTGGTTATGAAGGGCAGCCACCCATAGCAGCACTCAGGGAGCTGGGAGCTAAGGGCCTTGCTGAGGAACCTGCAGATGTGCCAAGACTGATCTCAGACCAGTGACCTTCTGATCACAGGCACAGAGGCTTAGCCCACTGAACCACATGCTGCCCCCACACCTGAAGGCAGATTTAAATACATTTAGAACCTGGTAAGGTCCAGGTAATTTTTTTAGAGTATTATGTCCTTACATGCAAAACTTTCTTTTTCACTTGACTGTATGTTTTCTCATCATGTTACCTAATAGCAGCATTTAGGGAGAAAACAATAAAGGCCCAAGGACTGATCCCTGTGGTACTCCTTATTGGACCGGTGACTTTGACAACAGAGTACGGTTATTTGCCAGAGCATACTGATGTCAATTAGTCAAAGAGGATTTAAACCAATTCAACGCACTTCCACACATCCCATCATCAAATTCAAGTCTATGTAATAGATTAAATTGGTCGATTGTCACGCTGTCAGGAACAATTGCCAGTGTTATGAATTATATGACTATAGTTAAGGCAGTTTCAGTTCTGAGTCCCTGACAGAATCCTGTCTGGAATCTATCCAGTATTTTGTGTGTCTAAAAGTATGACTGCTGTAACTGAGCAGTAACTATCTTCTTCAGAACTCTGGACAGAAATGGTACATTAGAGACAGCTAGGTCTGTAATTGCTGAGCTTCTGTGGGTCCAAACTTGGTTCCTTCAGTAGTGGTCTCATTCCTGCTACTTTACATTGGTCAGTGTTGGCCAATTGCCTGGGGACAGGGACGCATTCATTGTGGCAGTTATGGGTCTTGCCAGAACTCCCTGGGATTCTGTAAGAAGTGGAGTGGGGATTGGGTCCAGAGGACAAGTGGTCAGTTTGGTTTTAGTGATTATTGTCGTTTTTAACTTCTCTTCATTGTTTAATTCTAAAACATTAAGGGTGTGTGCATCAGTTACTTGTGAACCATTTGAATATGTTTGTAATTTTATTATTAAAGAAGTCCATAAAATGTTCATTATCAGTGTCACTTGGTAGCAGAGGTTCAGCCTTAGCTGTTAGATAAGCTATTGCCTTAAAAAAGCAGTGAGGGTTATTTCTATTGCCATCAATAAGGTTACAGTAATAGGCTGTACATTATAAAAGATGCAAGATGCAGCATGTTTAACAGTAAATTCTCACTGTTTTATCATTTTCCCCAAAACCATACATTTTATTCACTTTTATGTCACAGGTGATTGTGAGATGGCCCAGTGTAAGTTATTATTTTTTTTAAGCTCAAACAACATTTTTTGTTTATTGCAGTGCATATCAACTTCAGTGCACTCAAGTTAGGCACACTCAAAATAAGACACTGAAACAACTGAAAGTCAAAACTGTTTGTTACAGTGTAACTCCTGGCTCTGATTCCACATTCACACACACCTCCATACAGAACTGGTAGCTACTGCTCCACTAAAATCATGCTGCCTGTTATTGTTCTGCTGCACATGTGGGTCACTGCAGGACTGTCACCAGTTCACACTGGAATCTGATACTGACACTTCTGCATTTAATTTTTTTTTTTAAACATAGAAGTGAAACTTTTGAGGCCCTATGTTGTTTTAGGGAAATTATTAACATATGATGCTAAATTAAATTTTTTATTAATTTTTTTTTTTTTCTATTATAGAGCTTTTAAAATATATGGTAAGTTTCCATTTTGTACTCTGTGCTGAGGCTGGTCAGATAGTTCCTGCAAGTTCTACAGGAGCAGGAAGTATGTGTAACACATAGATCACGCAGAAAACAAGCCCTGTGTTTATTACTATTATCACATTGGTCTATTCAGTAACTAATGTAACAAAGTACTGTGTAAGTAAGAATTACTACACAAAACAGCTCACAGAGGAACACTGAGACAGCCACGCAAAGACATAGCAACATTCTTATGTGGCTGATTATACTGATTTAAAATATATATTTAAAAATACATTATTTTTCCTTGGGTCTTCAACATGTCACACTTCTAGTCCTGCAATTAAAAATCGTGAACTCCTACTAAAGTAACTGATATCATTTTGGTAAAATATTCTCCGTCTTACCTTGAGAACTGAACAGGAAGGCAGACAAAACTGGGAAATACTGGCTTTGGAGAGAGAAATTGCAATGCTAAAGATGTTGCAACTTCCTTTTTTGTAAGTATGGGGGGGGACAGAACACATGAAAGTTAAAGAGGGGTAGAACAGTTCAGTGGATGGATGGACGGATGGATAGATGGAAAGAAGATAAGATCAGAGGCGGCGCTACCATTAGGCAAAGTAGGCGAGCGCCTAGAGCCCCGAACTGCCAGGGCCCCATGACTTAAGTCGTACTAAGTATTTTTAGCAAGCACTTACAACTAACGTCTGAAATTATTAAAAATCCACTTGCTAAAACAGCATTTTTTCAAGTCTAGATTAAAAACGCACTTGTATAGCTTAGCGTATAGGAAACCTAGTCGATAGTCGCTCACTCCCAGTCAGACTAACAGTATGAGGTGAAGAGCTGGGTGGGGATCGGTGTCATTGGCTTTGGATAAACTGATGCGTCAGTGCTGTCACTCTAGCTTTACACTAGAGTGCTGATGTTCAGGGAGTCCCCATGCCTGTGTTCCCGCCTGTCTCTCCCTCTTTCTCATGCTGCTATAGCCAGATCTGCCAGAGCCTAGACAAATATTGCACTCGATCATTTTGCTTGCATTGCCTCTGGTTTCCTCAACTCTGGCTAATACACTATTTTCTTACTTCCTCCCTCACCCCTTCTGGGGTGTGCTGCCTGGAGCACCATGTCATCGAAGAATTTATGCCTCTGCTGCCTGCAAGACTACTGCCTTCACCGCCGGCAACTACCCTCCAACCTGCCTGCCCTTGGCTCACGCGATGCCTCTCCATCCTTCCCTGCGGCTGTGCCTCTATTAATCCTGCCATCGTGCATCAAGCACCCCGTGCCTGCACCGGTCGGCCACTGCATTGAGACTGATATTTCAACCCCTGTATTAGCTTAGTCATATCATCTTGTTTTGTTTGACTCATCTGCCAGCCCCTGGAGGATGGGCTCCCCCTTTGGGTCTGGTTCCTCCCAAGGTTTCTTCCTCTTAGGGAGTTTTTCCTTGCCACCGTTGCCTTTGGCTTACTCACTGGGGGGTCCTTACGTGCCAGAAATATAAAGCGCATTGAGACAATGTAATGTTGTGATAATGCGCTATATAAATAAAATTGCATTGCATTGCATTTGAAAATGCTCCGGCCCTGAGCTGATCCCAAAAGGTAAGACATTGAAACATAGACGGCCAAAGGGAGTGATAAACGTTGTGAGCTCCCCACTCTCTTGTGCTAAGGGTATCTGCCAAAACCCACTACCTGCATCCAGCTTTGTAAAAACCTGTCAGCCATTCAGCCGTGCTGATGACTGGTCCACTGAGGGCAATACATGCCTTTCTCTGCACACACCCTCATTGAGTTTGGTGAGGTCAACGCAAATTCTAATTTTAGCACTGGGTTTTGGGACCACTACTATCCCTGCACACCACTCACTGGGTTTCTCTATCTTTGAGATGACCCCCATTTCTTCCATTCATTTCAGATCTTTTACTTTTTCAGTTAAGGGGATCGGCTCGCTGCGAGGAGTAGTCAGAGCATAGGGGACAGCATTCTCTTTCAGGCGGATGTGATAATTACCATCAAGCCTCCCTAATCCAGTAAACACCTCTGGAAATTTATTTTTTGAAGATCTCCCCTGGGTCTTCTTTCTCACCCAGTGTGCTAAGTTCCTCCATTCGCTGAACAAGGTGTAATGCAGTGAGCACTGGTAAGCCCAGCAGTGGTCTGGCCAGGTTATCAATGACAAATACTGGCTGAGTGGAATTTTTATCCTTCCTTTCAAGTCTGCTCCGAATCTTTCCTACAACAGGCAACCTGTTGTTACTGGGGCCATACAGTCTTTTTGAGGTGTGCAGTGGGGGCCGTCTCTGCTGTAACTGTACAGTGTGGTAGGAATAGCTGTCAGTGCTGCCCCTGTATCCAGCTTAAAAGGCAGCACTTCCCCATTCATTCTGATATCTGAGTACCAGCCAGTGCTGTCTGACTTCCCCTCTTCCAGGAAAAGGCCACCCTGAAAGACTTCCTCTTCCTCTGCCATCTCATGCACAGGCTGCTTAGACCTGCAGACAGCAGCAAAGTGTCTTCATCTGCGACATTTCCTGCATTCAGCTTCTTTGGCAGGACAGTCTTTCCGATTGTGTGACGGTGATCTCCCGCAATTACGGAACACAGACGATGTTCCAGTGTTCGGTCTAGGTCTTTGTGGTGTTATCTCATTTTATTTGAGTAAATTCTACAGCTTATTTTTTCATGTACTGAATTACAGCACATTGCAGTATTTTATGGGAAACGTCATGGTTCTCATAAATATTGCCCAGAATGCATTTTCTCTAAAGTATTGTACCGTTTTACTGATAAACAGTATGTCAATGTAATAATTTCACTGTTTTTTTACAGCATTTTGTTACAGTTTAGATTCCTCAGACAGTTATCTGCCACAGGTGACCACGGTAAAGATAGTTTGCAGTTAGTGATTCCGGATTCGGTTTAATTAATCTCGACACTGTAGTGAGGCACACTAGTAAACAGGGTGGCATTTGGTAACTTGTGATTTGTGAATCCGGATGCCGTCGCCCCCCACCCCGAAATCTGCTGATATTATGCTTTGCCATTTTATTTTCAAATGCAAATAATTAAAAGACTTCACCATATAAACAGGACCATCCAGGCTCCTTCTGACCAGGCTGATTTGTGAATTTCTTCACAAATCAAATGTGGTCAGTCAGTCACAGGTCAGTGTGTATCAGGCAGGTGCTGGGAAAAAGCCCTGTTTTTACATGTAAACCTGACTGTCAATGAAAATACCCCCTAAAACACAATGTCCACGTTGTTCTTGACAAAACGTGATTTGTGAAGAAAATTACAAATATTTCCACACATATCATCACTTTCTTTACTGGCCACATGCCACGGCAGTAGATGTGCTATATCACAGAGCAGTGATTCAGTCTGAAGCCTCCCTGGGGAAGAATTTCAGGCATGTCTGTGCAGGAGGAGGCCCCGGGGAGACCCAGGACGCACCGGAGAGATTATATCTCTCGGTTCAGAGGAGCTGGAGGAGGTGGCTGGGGAGAGGGAGGTCTGGGCATCCCTGCTCAGACTGCTGCACCCAGGACCCGCAATCAGATAAACTGAGGAAGATGAATGGATGGATGTATACTTTCCACCAAAAAGGTCACAGCAACATTCCAGCACAGTGATAGGAATGGACAGAGTGCACAGAATGTATTAAAGGAGAAACAGCATCTGTCCAGCAAATGGAGAGCTTATGATTTCTGTACAATTTATGGTAAAAGGCTCTTCAGTGAGACATAAAATATATATAGAGAACGGTCCCCATGTAAGAAAGCGAGTGAGAGAATGAGGGTGGGGTATAGATGCATACAGATAAATCCATGTCTGCATCTACCCCCCCCCCCCCCCCATTATACAACCATTACATGTAACAATAAAGGCGGCTTGAGCAGATATATGAGATGAGGAGCATTTATTCAGGCTCCATGGTGATCTGAGGATCCTCTGACCAGTAGGTGGCATAGTGGTAAAAGAGTTGAAGGCTCAAATCCAGATTCTGCACAGAACCAAGTAGGTTCTTCAATAAAACATAATTAGCTCATTAGACTACAAAACCCCCTGTTTACATGTAAGTCCTTTGGCAATACAGGAGTAAAATGCAAAATTATGTATCATTCACACTCATTACCCACAATTCACCTTTCTCCATTTCACACACCATACATTTGTGACTCTAATTACTCTGAACATATATACATGCTCAACATATGCTTGTAGTCCTTGCATTTTGAATGGGGTATTTTAATAGTGCATGTATGTCCTGGGTCAATTTGTGCAGAACATAAAGAGGAGCCTGTAATGAATATACACGCACATCAAAATGTACGACCTACAATAATGAGTGTATCAAATATGCAGTTTGTGGGGGCGGTGTGTGACTCAGCAGGGTAGGACACCTGTGATCGGATGGTTGCTGGTTCAAATCCCAGGCTCAGCACAGTGATGTCACCACTGGGTCCCTGAGCGAGACGCTTAATCCCCAGTCACTCCAGGGACTGATTGACCCTGATTTCACAAAAGTGTAGATTGCTTTGGATAAAAGCATCTGCCAAATAAATTAAATGGAAATGGATGGTTATGATAGATTTTTTCAATGAAACCTCAGGTTCTTTTAGTTGAGTGATGAGGCAGGTTCCTTAAGCTTAAGCAGTTTATTAAGACAGAATGAAGATGTTACAGAAAGATGTTTCACACGGCCGGTTCAGTGTTTGTCTGTATCTGTCTCTGCCCCCCCTGAGGGAAACCGGCCCTTTATCTATGGTCTTCATACAGACTCCTGGAGCCTGGGGGTCAATTAATGAACTAAATGAACATAATTAAATAACTACAAATTAACTAGGGAAATCCCTCACTTGTTCTGCTGCTCCTGGCAGCTGGTGATGGTCTAGCTGCAGCAGATATCCGTGTCTTTTTTATATTTTCTGGGGGCACATCTGGAGCTCTGCTTTTCACCTAGTAGGATAACATTACAAATAAGGTTACAATGGAAAGTTCAAAATGACAGGTACTGTAGGCTGAGCATGAGATTGATGATGACCATTTTGCTTATCTTTCTAGGAAGACATTTCCCAGTCTTGTAGAAAATGGATGCATCCATTGTTCTCTTCAAATGCAGAAAAATAAGTGTAAAAACTGAAAATAGGTCAAGGTATTTGCATCTACTGTTTGTTGAATCCCATTGGCTAATCGAGGTGGAGCTTACAGTACCTTGACCAATCACAAATGCTTGTCAGAACTTGCCTTTTCACTCACACACAAAATATACACATAGATATCTTACTGCATCTCTGAAACAACCACTGGAATACAACTGAGGCATACTGTGCTGTATTATAACGGAGATGACGCGCTTCCACAACGAGAGGTCTCAAGAGATTTGTTTTATGTGAGCAAATGGAAAAACAACAGAGGAGATCCAGCAACATTTTGCAAGCCTGGGCATCACAGTGAGAGCACTGCGATACCACTTCAGAGTGAGAAAACCTGGCCGTCCACGTCCAAGAAAACAATCAGTAAGCACAACTGGCTCCTCGATGTAAAGTAGTATATATCATAAAATGTTATAAATAATCCATACTATACATTCCTGCAGGTATATCACTTTTGCTTTTTTTGTAATAGCTTTTGTGTTTCACTTCCACAGTAACCTTCTGCTTGCCATTGATGACCTGACAAAAGCTAATGATGAGATGACTGCCCAGGAAGTAAAGCGGAAGATTGAAGCTGATTTCAGTGTTCAACTTAGCCTGACTACTGTGCACCGCGCCCGCAGAAAGCTTGGATGGAAATACAGAAAGACTCCATACCAATGATCAAAGACCGCAACAAAGATGCAAGGCTAAGGCAAGCACTTCAGTGGATTGAGTCTGGGGAAATATGGAACAATGTGTTGTTTACAGATGAAACATCTGTATCTCTGGAACACTATGCCAGGCTTAGTTTTAAGAGGAAGGACCACTTTGTTGCCAAACCAACGCCCAAACATCCCCTTAAACTTCATGTCTGGGGGATGATTTCCCAACATGGCGCAGGACCATTGGTCATCTTTGAGGGAATCATGGACAGACACTACTTTGAGAACAGTATCATCAAAGAAGTTGCTGCACCATACACAGGGTTCTTGCAGGTTTCAGTAAGTTAAATTTGAGACGTTTTTAAGACCTTTTAAGACCATTATGAGTAAAAGACCAACACGATGCATTACTAGAAACATTCGAATGATACCAGAAATTCTCATATTTTATGTCACTCATATCCTTAGCCCAACATCCACATATCATATGTGTTTACAAAGTGCGTTTTAATAAGTTCACATGTGTTTAAAGCATGTGGGAGTGGTATTGTAAGGCTTAAACTATAAAAAAAGTTTATGTATATGGTCTTTCTATATCGCGGATTTTCACCTATCGCTGATGGGTCTGGAACGTAACTTCCGCAATAGGCGGGGGATCCAGACCCATCAGCCATAGGTGAAAAAACTGCGTTTTTGTAAAGAAAGCGCCATCTTATGGTAACACCCTGCAAGTGAATAAATGGGCGGGTTTAGACAAGAATTTAGGCACATCCCCAGAAGGAGGGGGGTCACTCCCTTTGGCTGGAGGGGAAAATTGAGGGGGCTGCATCTGTATATGGGCAAAACTTCTTGTCCTCAACTTTACCTCAAATTCCAACAAAAAAAAACTTTTTTATTTAATGAAAGACAAAAATGTCAATTTGATGTGTGGCCGACGTTTACTTTCTACATGTAATTGTGCACGGGCACAAAGACCGATACAGTTTGACCGGGATGACCTAGGGGGATGTAAATAACAGCTGTATGTGAAAACTACTCACCCCAACTTCAAAAAAGGGGGTCACCCTCAATCCCTGGACTGTTGCAGGGGTCAGACACTACCCTACTCCCCCTCCCTGCCACTTTCACAGACACAGAAACTCTGTGACAAATCAGACAAATCCCACTCGTATTCATAAGCACCCACACGCCAAGCCATTTTCTGCTTCATTTCAGTCTCCGCACTAGTCAAAATAAATAAATTAATAAAAAACCACCCGCGACAAATTTCACACCCCTCGCAACATCTGGAGATAATTAACAACACTGGCCACTACTCCTGGCCCCGCCCCCTAGTGACCTCTGTGACCCCTAACCCTTTGATCTTCGGGACCATTGACCTGAGCTGTCGTTTTGACGAAAGCGGTATGCCTCTATCTCTCTCCAGAGATCCATTTTCTGTAGCAACAGGTGGGGATTTATCTGCCAAAGCAAAGGAAGTTTTCCCCTCCATTGATAAGGGTAAATTCATTCTCGAACTTGTTGACATGTGGTCATCCATAACCGTGGTGCAAGGTTTTGGGCTGACGTCAACATACATCAGTTCCCTAACATTAAGAAATTGGCGCTTCTCATGCACAGCATGTTTGGATCAACATACACGTGTGAATCAAGCTTTTCGCACATTAACTCAATTAAAAGCAGCTCTCGTTCCTCCCTGAGCAACAGTACTCTTCACCAAAGCTTGGATAACATTAATAGTTCTATTTGATTTTGTTAAATGCATGTTTTGAGTGCCTGTGCTGTTTCAAATGTTATTGCTAATGCTGTGCACTAATGTGTTCCAATGCTCTTTGAGATGTTTATTATATCAGACCCAAATGTTGCTTTTTTAAGTAAAGAAAAAAGAATAGCTTTTGTATTGTTTTTTGCTCTTTTTGGTGTGCCTGTGTCATATGTGACCAAATTCAAAAGTGAAAAATAAACAAACATTACTTGTTTTTCAATATATTCAATTGTGTCATTACCTGGCCTAAATTTCTTGGTTTGAAAATCTGGCCCAGCTGAATTTGTAATTGAATAGCCCTGATCTAGTAAATGAAAACAAACAGTATTATCATAAAGGCAACCTTTTACAGCAAATTTCAACATATTTTTTTCTGAATGTTTGCAACTGAATAAAATAATTCTGGAATTCGGTGATTAGTGTTGACACACCACAGCACACGACGACAAAACGGGTCCTCTGCATTTAATCTATTTGTGACATTGTGACATAGCAGGGGACAGCTAATTCAGCTCCCAGGGAGCAGTGCTTGGGGGTGGTACCTTGATAGTCAGGGATTCGAACCAGCAACCTTCCGATTACAAGTGCACATCCCTAAGCATTAGGTCACCACTGCCCTGTGTCATCTTGGTTTATTATTTTCAAAAAGTCTTAGTCTTTCTTGTAATGGGTTGGAGAAAAGTAACTAAAAATAATGCAATTCAAACCCTTTTGTGTAAAACAGATGATTACACAGCGTTTAAGTACTAAGAGAAACTGACTTACCTCTGTCTTCTATATGACAAGTTTCATAACATTAAGACTCAAAAAACTCACCACAATTAAAGCTCATGTGATGAAAATAATTCTTGTTCACATGCTTACGCAAAGCTCACACAAAATTTTGGAAATAAACTACACTATACAACATTCTCATGTAGCCTCCTTAAAACTAAATATTTCATATGTTCCCAATCAATAAATGTGCAGAAATGTGCAGAAATGCTACCAATTCTGTCATTTTCCACCAACACTGATATCTCTACTTGCGCCCCTAGACGAGGAAAGGGCCCCCGCGGGCGAGGAAAGGGCCCCTGTGTACTCTGCCCTGTGTTTGCAGGGGGCCTGAGGTCTGCAGCCAGTCTCTGACTAATGTCAGGATTCAGACCTTTTCCTCAGAATTCTCTGAATATTACTTCACGTGGCCCAAATTCTCTTCTGTAAAATACACAATTTATAAAACTTTGCAGTCAAAGACTACCTTCAAAATATACTTTTTTTTTTTATATATTCCCTCCTCCACGGGGGACTACTTTATCTGTATCTATCTATTTATTTATTTATTAATTATTATTATTTTTTTATTATTATTTATTTATTTTATTTATTTTATATTTTTATTTACTTCCTCAAAAGAAGGAGAGGGAGGGGGGGGGGGGCGAAGGAGAAGGAGGGAAGAGAGAGAGAGGGAGAGAGAGGAATGGAAAGAAAAAAGAAAAAAAACAAAGAAAAAAAAAAAAACAAGAAAAAAACAAAACAGATAATCTGCTTCCATGTCTGCTGAAAAGAGAAAGACACCATACAACATCTGTACTAATCACAACGACCATCAAACGTTAAATGTTGTTGAACAGCACACACAACCAGCCTTACAACACATGCCCAGAAACAACAGCCGATCAAGACAGTGTGTGTCCGTGAGCACCTGTGTGCACACCTGTGTGTCAGCGCGCTGGTGTTCCTAAGGTTTCTCCATGTAAATGTCTAGTAGTGTGTGTGGGGAGCCACAGCCCCGCCCACCCAGGACATGAAGTCGACACGGAGGAGACCCGGGCCCCAGACATCCAGAGGCCCCCCAGGGCACGGGAACCCCAGGAGGACCAACGCAGGGACAATTGCAGCCCCCACCGAGAAAAGGGCAGAGGAGCGCTCCGGAGGGGGGCCATCCGGCAGCCACATCACAGGAGCCCCAGGGGGCCGTGGCGACGAGCACGCAGGCCCCGCCGGCGGCCGGCCACACCAGGGCAGACCAGACCCCGGGCCCAGAGATCCAAGGGCCCCCCCACCCCCCAGCCAGGGCCCCGACAGAGCCGGAAGGGCCAGCTCCTCCCAGCCCCCGGCCCCAGATGGTGAACAGAGAACGGGGGTGTGAAAAGACCCCATGCTTCCCTCCGCCCGCTCATATGTGGTGTTGGTGCGTGTTGTTCTAAAGTGCTTTAAAACAGGGGAAGGGCATGGTGCTAACCACCCTCTGCCAATCAGCAGCTGGTGTCAGCTTGGCCCCTCCCCAGAACCCTCAATGTCTATGTGCAACTTAAAATTGAGAAGTGGGCACTGGCACCAGAGGTAAGGCTGAATGAACAGACCGCCCTCTGGACGCCATTCCTTGTGCCCACCCCCAAGGCCCTAAATGTATGTGTCATGAGAGAGTAAGTAATGAGTGTCTAAGTTGTGATGTGTGATTGAGACACAGGTGGTCACGGGGGGACAGAGGAGGAATACCTCCCCTGCATCCCAGCGACGCACCTGCACCTCAAAGCCCTATATGTGTGTTGGGGTGACGGAGCGGGAGGAGGGAAGCATTTAGGGATGGGGACTACCTTCAAAATATACTAACTATTAAAACACTGCCTCCAAATCTTTGTCATATACACTCACCTAAAGGATTATTAGGTACACCTGTTCAATTTCTCATTAATGCAATTATCTATTCAACCAATCACATGGCAGTTGCTTCAATGCATTTAGGGGTGTGGTCCTGGTCAAGACAATCTCCTGAACTCCAAACTGAATGTCAGAATGGGAAAGAAAGGTGATTTAAGCAATTTTGAGCATGGCATGGTTGTTGGTGCCAGACGGGCCGGTCTGAGTATTTCACAATCTGCTCAGTTACTGGGATTTTCACGCACAACCATTTCTAGGGTTTACAAAGAATGGTGTGCAAAGGGAAAAACATCCAGTATGCGACAGTCCTGTGGGCGAAAATGCCTTGTTGATGCTAGAGGTCAGAGGAGAATGGGCCGACTGATTCAAGCTGATAGAAGAGCAACTTTGACTGAAATAACCACTCGTTACAACCGAGGTATGCAGCAAAGCATTTGTGAAGCCACAACACGTACAACCTTGAGGCGGATGGGCTACAACAGCAGAAGACCCCACCGGTACCACTCATCTCCACTACAAATAGGAAAAAGAAGCTACAATTTGCACGAGCTCACCAAAATTGGACAGTTGAAGACTGGAAAAATGTTGCCTGGTCTGATGAGTCTCGATTTCTGTTGAGACATTCAAATGGTAGAGTCAGAATTTGACGTAAACAGAATGAGAACATGGATCCATCATGCCTTGTTACCACTGTGCAGGCTGGTGGTGGTGGTGTAATGGTGTGGGGGATGTTTTCTTGGCACACTTTAGGCCCCTTAGTGCCAATTGGGCATCGTTTAAATGCCACGGCCTACCTGAGCATTGTTTCTGACCATGTCCATCCCTTTATGACCACCATGTACCCATCCTCTGATGGCTACTTCCAGCAGGATAATGCACCATGTCACAAAGCTCGAATCATTTCAAATTGGTTTCTTGAACATGACAATGAGTTCACTGTACTACAATGGCCCCCGCAGTCACCAGATCTCAACCCAATAGAGCATCTTTGGGATGTGGTGGAACGGGAGCTTCGTGCCCTGGATGTGCATCCCACAAATCTCCATCAACTGCAAGATGCTATCCTATCAATATGGCCCAACATTTCTAAAGAATGCTTTCAGCACCTTGTTGAATCAATGCCACGTAGAATTAAGGCAGTTCTGAAGGGGGTCAAACACCGTATTAGTATGGTGTTCCTAATAATCCTTTAGGTGAGTGTATATCCTCTGGTATGTCATGTGCTTTCGCATATCATATAAATAATCATATTGAGTCGCCATGACCAAAGAATGCCAGGGCCATCTTCTGGTCCCAGTCCAGCCCTGGGCAAGACATACAGTAATAATTGCTTAAACAAGTTATCGATCTGGTTTATAATAATACGCTGGCCCTTTCTGAATAACCCCTCACTCTGTTGAATACAGTGATCTGATGCCCATTGCTAATGTATGGGCTGCAGCACTTGAAACACACTCACAGGATGATAATTCATTGCATGGAGATTTCGGTTCACTTATGTTTTCTTCATATTGTGTGTGGTAAGTGCAATAACCAGAGGAACCATGATAATCTACTCAAACATGTCTAGGTCTGATTTAGATATGGAGTCAAGGCAAGAGAAAATGTTATTTACTGATTTTCAAAGTGTTGTCTCATCGGAAACACTTTACCTGAGGGGCACAAATAATGTAGCATTATGCTGTTACTTTTGTATTAATTAACCACAAACTAAGTCTTAGTGAACAGCTTGATTTCGTCCGTGAATATGGCCGCTGCACACGCTGCTGCATCTAACCGCTGCTGTCATGGATTTTTAAAGGTCGCCGGGCAGGAAACGGCAACATCACGTTCATCTCAAACGGGAAAGTGCTGAACTTCAGCGGCGCGATGTCTGTTTCTGCAAAATATACGGATGATTTATGGCTCATAATATTTGATTTATTTTTATTATGAAAGAACGCAAATGACTGTTAATAACAAACTGGCATAAAAAGAATCGTCCCGTTAAAATGGAGTCGTCATGGTATTTTACAAATATCGCACATAGATCTTATAATTTAATTCTGAACCTCTTATATTTAGTAATCTATGTTTTGTCTCCACCTAGTGGCCTCCATGAAAAGTACACATTGTTTCTGGATCGCTTGTTCTGTGAATTGACGTGTCCAGTGGATGTAAGAAATATGGCAGCAGCTTGATATACAGACATTATAACTGACTACAGCAGGGGTGCAAACACTTTTTCAGCTTGCGAGCTATTTATAAATGACCAGATCAAAATGATCTACCTACTATAAAAATGCAGAACAATAAAATAATTTCCCTTTGGGAACCAGACCTTTCACAGTGGGGTGGGGGTGGCGAGAGTGGGCGGGCACCGGCCCCTTCTGTCCGACGGGGGCGGAACCAGACCTTTCACAGTGGGGTGGGGGTGGCGAGAGTGGGCGGGCACCGGCCCCTTCTGTCCGACGGGGGCGTAACCAGACCTTTCACAGTGGGGTGGGGGTGGCGAGAGTGGGTGGGCACCGGCCCCTTCTGCCCGACGGGGGCGTAACCAGATCTTTCACAGTGGGGTGGGGGTGGCGAGAGTGGGTGGGCACCGGCCCCTTCTGCCCGACGGGGGCGTAACCAGACCTGTCAGAGTGGGGTGGGGGTGGCGAGAGTGGGTGGGCACTGGCCCCTTCTGCCCGACGGGGGCGTAACCAGACCTTTCACAGTGGGGTGGGGGTGGCGAGAGTGGGTGGGCACCGGTCCCTTCTGCCCGACGGGGGTGGAACCAGACCTTTCACAGTGGGCTGGGGGTGGCGCGAGTGGGTGGGCACCGGCCCCTACTGCCCGACGGGGGCGTAACCAGACCTTTCACAGTGGGTGGGCACCTGCACCTTCTGTCCGACGGGGGCGGAACCAGACCTTTCACAGTGGGGCGGGGGTGGCGAGAGTGGGCGGGCAACGGCCCCTTCTGTCCGACGGGGGCGGAACCAGACCTTTCACAGTGGGGCGGGGGTGGCGAGAGTGGGCGGGCACCGGCCCCTACTGCCCGACGGGGGCGGAACCAGACCTTTCACAGTGGGGCGGGGGTGGCGAGAGTGCGCGGGCACCGGCCCCTTCTGTCCGACGGGGGCGGAACCAGACCTTT